>NW_027506245.1:0-103266 GCF_021521415.1 Bidens hawaiensis
AATCCGGGAAATCCCGAACGATAGGAACATCACCGAGGGTAGCCACCTCGGTATTTACTTTTATAGCATACGCCAGATACGCCCCGCACCCCCGCTGCATTAACTTTCCCACCTTAATCATGGATATAATATGTGGCGTCACAACATTCCGATCACCGAAGACCGTAATTTGAGTCCCATCCGGGGCCCTTAGACGAACGAGTTTCTGACCACAAATGAGCATCAACACTAGCGAGCCAATCCATCCCAAGCACCACATTGAAACAACCAAGCGGCATCAAATACAATCGCACCGGAATCTATACCCAGACAACTCGATGGAACAACCCTGAATAGCCCGAAACACAGACACGGATTTTCCTACGGCGACCTCAACCTCAAACACATCGACTACGCGCTCCGGAGATTTACTCAACGAAGAACAGAAAGCGGTGGTCACAAAACTTCTACTGGCGCCGAATCAAATAAGACTGACGCCGACAATTCATCAAGTAGAAAGGTATCTGGGATAACATCATGCTCCTACTTAGCTAAACAGTTGCTCATACATTCTTGAAGGAGCAAGGAATTTAAGCGGTCAAATACAAGGAACCCAGAGTGACAGCATGCTACGCCTCAGCTAAACAATTACGCGCAAAGCATTCGAGAGGATGGGAAACGAACAGGAGAATTTAGGGAATAAGATGAACTTTAACGCTAACGACTCGAGAGTTACCCAAATCCTATCCCTACAAAGACGGAACCCTAACATAGGCAGACACAAGTGGTATTTAGAACATGGAAGGTAAGGGTAAACTGCTAATAACGTTGATCAAGTGTTATTAGTCGCTTACTTCACCGCCCTTTCTAAGAACCCCCTGCCCCTAACCACGTTAGCATTCTATCTAACACTTTACAATTAATCACATACTGGAAACTTTCAAATTCAAAGGAATAACTAAATAATTTAAAGTTACCTCTTGGCGTGCAGCTACTCGCGGTGGGCATACAGGTCTCTTTTCTTACATTTCAAGTCCAAGCATTCGGGGATGCTCGGACCCCTCGAACCATGGCTCTGATACCAACTTGTAAGGCCCCGAACCCCGGGAACCCCACAGTTGGTAATCATACAAAACACTTATAAAATATTTAAAAAAAAAATTCAAGCGTTCCATTAAGCAACCAATTTCAGAGTAAAATTCAGCGGAAAATGTAAATAATAAAATAAGTTCCCAAACCGGAATTTTGCCCAAAACCAACATAATTATCTTTAATAAAAATTTTTTAAAATAAATGTTTAATAATAAAATCTTCAAATCCCGTATGCCCTTCACCGTCCAAGTAGCTTCGTGCACGTCCAAGCGATAAGCATCCTCTTCCTAACCTGAAACTCACACTAACATGCACACAAAGTCAGCTTAAGCTGAGTGAGTTCAAGTTTTAAATAAGTAACAAAAGTCTTAATAATCATTCCAACGTTTTTAAAACTGTAAACGGAATTACGTCAGTTAGGTCATCACGTTTAATAAATATCATCCTTACGTATGAACATCTCTACACGTACATTCCAATATATATAAATATATATATAACATTCAGGGTCGAGCAAACGTACAACCCAAACACGTAACATTCAGCGCATGCAAACACAAAGTAGGCATACGCAACATTCAGTAGTCGAGACGACTACAACATTCGCCAAATATTGGCCATTCTATAATATATATACATACATACATTCTTTAACATTCCAAGGGCCTACCAATACTAGCAAGCCTATGTAAAATCGTTTAAAACATTTCATCAAGCAAAGTAGCTTAGGTGTGCATGCTAGCCCAAAACTTAAAAAGGGTAAAACGGGGCATCGAGAACTCACCTGCAATCAACCGAACACCTGCAACGGGCTAGGAAGTCCCTAAGTGCACACTCACAAGTAAGGGCCTGTAAATTGTACCCAACGCGTTACTAAACTAGACCGTAAGAACACACTTACCTAATGGGCCGTTCAAGCCCAACACTTTGGACCGAGGCCCAACAACTTGGCCCGAGGCCCAACCCATACCCAATTACTTTACTCATCCCCTAAAACCTTTCATTTAACCAAACCCACCCTACCATTATGGTCGGGGATAACCATGATGCACAACTCACTCGCTCGGTAATCAAATCGAGTCGAAAACGCTCACAATAAATCTTAAAACCAATTGTCAAACAAATTAGCCCCAAATGGACCAAATTCCCATCTAAACCTTTTCATACATCACAATTACGTTACCCGAGTTGATAGTGTTGATGGTTCCTTTTTACAACTCTCAATTTAACATTTAAACGAAAATTCGCGCACCGCCGACTCGATTGACCAATCACCAACCAAAACAGCCCCGAGTATCAAAAAAATAATTTTCCCACAGCCCTTAGACTCCCCTAGGGCCATGAAAACTGATTCGGTTGGTCATTTAATCGATCAACGCATCAAAACTCAACAATTGACAATTCTACACCCGATAAACCCTAGTTTTCGAACTAAAATCGATTGACCGACCTAAACACCTCCAATGGCCATGAAATTTTAATATGATGTAAATGCCATACCTGGGAATCTTTCTACACCTAAAACTCTAATTTTTATCCACGGGAAGTGGGTCAATTGCACTTTGGCGAAATCTGTCCAACGAAAAGTATCGGCAAAATTGAGCATCAAAACGATTAGGGGTGAACGAAAAGGGTGTTGGGGATTGTAGTACATACCTTGAACTACTTCTAGAAGCTTGGAATTGATCAAAAAGTCGAAGCAAGGAAGGGGGAGGGCTGCTCTTCGGCCGATCGCTGCTGGGGGGGGGGGCTAGGGTTAGGTTAATTGTTTTATGATATAAATAAAATAGTTACATCCAGGTCCCTCCAAGTTGAAGTGCAAGGCAAAATGGAAGGAAAAGTTAGGTTCTTTAACATACCGGAATGACGTAAAGGCTTCCGAGAAACGTCGGATAAATCCCGAGAATTATACATACTCTACAAGCTTTAACTTTTGGAACCGGAATTAACGGGCGTTACATTAAGTTATAAAGAAATATCACAATTTAGGGGTCTGGATTCGCTATGAGGCTCGTTTCCGTTTATTCAGTTTGATTTGGAGAAAAACGCGCACAATCTATCCAAATTGTCTGGATTTCTCACAGAAAGTTCGTTTTTACATAATTAATCCGAAAATATGCTTCTTGATCGTTTTTGAGGTTCTGATATTTCAACAGGTTCGTTAATCACAAACTTGCCGGTTTTCATTAGAATTGAATTTGTTTAATCTTCAAATTAGCATAAATTAATTATCTGTTAATCATTAGATCATGAAAATTTAGACATTTATTAAATAAAATATGTATATTTTTATAAAAATATTTCTGGAATTATTTACTGAATTATAAATTTATAAAAAATCACTTTATATCCTATATTTAGCCTGAAAATCATCCGTTTATACCAAATGATTTCCGAAAAATCTGCCAAAATGCTTGAGTGATCAAAACACTTCCCAAAATAACCTGTAGCACTTTCAAAATCTAACAATCTTGCGAAATCCCATTTTCCAAATGACCCCAAATTTCATTTGTGATCATAATATACCAAATCTGAGTTTCCAAAAAAATTTCATAATTTTTCAAGCATTTTAACTATTTTTCCAAAATAAACGCTCCAATTCGGTAATAAATTCGCCAAATATTCTCGGATGGTAAAAAAATTACCAAATTTGAACAGGGACTCAATGATTTGGTCCCTGATGTCCCTGAAAAATTTTATAGCCTCAAAATATGCACATCACAATCGAATCCTAAACAGTCCGTAATCGAGTAAATCGGTATTACCTTTGCGGTTTTGGTTCGTTTTCGCTTTCTGAATCAAGTTTCCGGGTTCTTGTGCTTCTATGTAAAATAGGTACATGTCCTATATCACAAACAAGGCATATATCATCAACCAAACAGCCTAGAAACTTAGGGTTTCGGTTAGGGTTCTAAACTGAACTTTTGAACCGTAAAAACGCGATTTAACCCCTCTAATTCGTGTTTATGGCCAAAAAAAATTATCAATTCAGATTCCTAACCATGTGTAGGATTAAAACATGTTTTTGGACAATTTTTAGGGTTTTTTATGGTTAGAAATTATTTTTGGCAATCAAACTATGTTTATATATGATTAAACATGATTAAATAGTTGAAAAATTAACTAAAATGAAGAAATTTTACCAAGTTTGGAGCTTGTAGGAAATGGCCAGAAGTTTTTAGTGGATGTAGGTGATGAGAAAAAGTTATTAAATATCTTTCAAGATATAAAAAAAAAAGAAAGCTTAAGTGTGGGTTTTCCCCCTTGCATACGGGAGTCAAAGGGCCCCCTCTTAGGCCGTTTTTTGTCCGCATGCCTCGTTATGCGTGCCCGCCGTGAAAACCAAGTTCAAATTTAATTCGGGTTTGATTTTTGGCACGAAAAATTTATCGGGTACGACAAACAGTGCGAAAACGAGTGTTTTTCGGCCATTTTTGTACAAATTTAGAAAAATATAACATTTTGTTTGTAAAAATCAATAATGTTTTCACGGATTGCTTAAAACATCCCCAACAAGTGTTTGGTAAGTCTTTTTTGGCTTAAAGGATGATACAATGCTTGTTTCGTAACTATCTTCCGTGTTAAAATCCATAGCGGATAGTTAAACGAGCAGGTTCTCGTTTAACTAGTTTGCTATCATACTAAGGCCTTAATATCAATATGTTGGCTTGTAATAGACGTATATCACTTATGGATGGCCCCTCGGGATATCTGGGTCAAAACCAGAACCGTTCAGTTAATCGTTTTTTCGTTACGCAATAAGTAGTTAATCGATTATTCGATATACGAATACTAAGGAATACTCGATTTCGTCGCGAATGTCACATTCTCCCCCAGTTAAGAAATTTCGTCCCCGAAATTCAATATGCCAATTATGCCCTTTAGGGGAAAAGTTTATAATCATTTTTTTTGGAATTTATTCATTCGTTTCCAAATGTATTTGGTTTCCTGTTGTGGATTCCACCGAACTTTATTTATGTGTCGTAACTGTTTGATTTTCCCCGTTCAATGTTTTCATGGGTTCCTTATAGAGTTTAATTGTATACAAGTGTTCAGGTGGTACTACATCCGCCCTGTCATTAAGGCGCTCGTTCTGATTTGGTATATATAAAATATCAGGAATGAGATAATTTTGTTTAATACATTACGGGGTTAACCTTCGAGGCAATTTTGCACAATTCCATGTATTTTCAAGTTAACTCAACTAACACCTTTATAGAATCATCACCTTCTCACATACATCGGTACAGTACTCTTGTTAGCCTCAAGTCACTGTCAGTTTGTTATTAATATTACGAGCTTTATCTATGATTCCCGAAATTGAATCGAATTTTGTATTTTGGGGGTCGCCATTTTTCAATTGAATGAGGTGGCGGTTTACATTCTTACTCGCATAATATAATATATAACCTCTTGTATAATGTTACGATGACTGTTAATGTATAAGGATTGAAAATTACCGGTCTCACTTTCCTCTAATGTTTGAATAGTTTATTAGGTTTGATTGTTTATTAGAGGATTACATATCGTGCACAGGTCGATTAGGGATCTAAAGTTTCATACACAACTCACCAAGGATAAGATTTTTGTTAAGGCAAGTTTTTCAGTTGTGTAGTTGTTTACAAATCAAAAGAAAGTATTTGGAGTGTATTTGTTAGGGAACTATCATTCAGCTTGCATTGCTTTCCCGGGATATTTTAGGAACACGTGATAAGAGGTCCATTGTAGTTTGTTCCCCTCTTCCAATGGGGTATTTCAAACTGTTGTAACGTTCCCGAGGATTTTTAGTATTCCACCTTATCTTATTATAGTGCACAACTTTACAACACATGTGCCTATGATCTTTCTCATACCAGTTCCTCCATAAATTTCCCTTACATCTTTATACTAGTACTCAGTCTAACAAAACATCTTGCATGGCTTTTGTTCGTTCATCACCCGGTTATTGAGGCTTTAAAAGCTTGAAGTTCAAGTTTCAGTCCTGGTAGTAAGGAATCTCTTTGGTTTCACCGTTATAATTGTTTAATAACCCCACCCATCCCTTACCTCATATTTAACTTCTTTTAGTTACTTATAGATCGTAGATTTTTGAGGTTTGTGTAACTCGTACCGTTGGTAGTATACAAGTAATGCCTCTAGATCGTGGGTATAACATATTTCCGGTAACGGATAGTATAGTTCTTTTCCTTCGTGTTTAGTCATTGGGGTTATATGCTATTACTTCGTTTCATTTTCCTTTCATAATCTCGATCCTGTTTAAATTAGGAGGACAGATTTAAGTAACACTGAAAAATTTTTCATCTCGCTGTGGTTTACATGAACTCATTGATGTAACCGTTTTAATATCTAGTTTAAGATGTGACGTGAAAGGCATTTTTGGTTCTGGGGCCTCTTTCTTGTACTTCGATCATTTCGTCCCTTTAAAGAGGTATTCTAAAGTCTTGTCTTTACATACGATTTTCATTTCTGATCTCAAATAATTAGTCCATGTTTATTACACTAGAACTTCTTAAATCTACCGAGAGTGTGTTAATAAGGAATAGTTGGTTGTTTAGGATAAAAGAATGGTTTCGGTTTATTTGGTTAATCGGGTTATAGATATACCATTAGAGAGTTTTATGTCATAAGGGTTTATTAATTTACGAATCAATAAATTTTTCTAATGATAGGAAGTTAACAAAATGAAACGTCTATTGGTACACGTGTTATTTACTTTGAAGCACACTAGTGAGAATTTATGAATGTACCTGTTATTACTTTCGAATCTGTTCGTGCTCCACTCGAGTCAATCACGAAAGCGACCACTAGTCTGGTTAATCATCGATGGTTGTTCTCCACTTATTTTGGGGCAATTTCTTTTGAAATGCTTTGTACTGCCGCATTCGTAGCAAGTAGGGTGATTTAGGATAGGTTGGGTGAATTGTATTGGTTGTGGTTAGGGTAGTTGTGGATGGTGTGGTTGTGGTATTTGAGATTGCTGGTTCATAGTGTTTACAATGGTTTTACAGTCACGGACATAGTGTCCAACCTTGCCACATCTATAACATCCGTTTGTTAGACATTCACCTATATGATAATAACCACATTCTTCACACTTTGGCAAAAGCCCTTTATACTTCTCTTGTTTCACCCCAGAACTAGTAATGGCGTAAGTTTGTATCGTGGTGTGTGCACGTGTATTCTGTTGTCTTCCTTGTACCTTCGCCTCATACTCGATCCGTTTTGTACCAGACGATTCTCCAGGCACTCTTAGCGTACCATTTCTAACCAAATCAGAAGTTACAATGCCGGCATGTAACATGGCATTTTCGAAAGTTACAGGGCCAGTTGAATTAACCAAACTCCTGACTTCGGGGGCTAAACCCCAAATGTAGCATTCAGTACGTTTATATTCTGGGGTAACTAACCATGGGAGTAGACGAGCCAGTTCGTTAAAGCGAGGGTATACTCCAAGTGATCTGCACTCTTCATTTCTAGATTCCAAAGTTCTTGTTCTAATTTCTGAATTTCGTTTATTGGACAAAAGTGTTCTATCATAAAATTTTTAAGTTATGTCCAAGACATACAATTGGTTGCCTCTTGTCCCCGAATATGGACAACAGTATTCCACCACATTAGCGCGTGGTCCACAAACATAGAGGTAGCAAATTTGACAATACAATCTGGTGGACAGTTAGTGATATTAATGATGGATTCAGTCTTTTCGATCCACTTTACCAGTCCATTTGGTCCTTCAGTACCGCTAAATTCCATAGGTTTACATAGCATGAAATTCTTAAGTTGATAACCGTGTTGCGGGGGATTTTGGTTGTTACGACTATGTGCAAGTTCTGTGGGGGATTATCACTATTGAGAGTAATATTAGTATTCAACGAGGGAGTATTAGTTGTGACAGTATCAGTATTTATTGGGGAGCATTTGTGGTTGTATTAGTATTTGTCGGGGGATTAGCATTTACGGCCGCGTTAATGTTCGGCACTTGATTTGTATTCATAGTTGTATTAATATCGGCAGCATATTGTGCTGCTATAGTCGGAAGTACTGCTTGTTGTTATCGAGCGATCATCTCGGCTACATCTACCTCAGACAACGTGTTTACTTTCTTCGGGGCCATTCAGGAACAATAACTAGTTATCCCACAATTAACAAAATTCACTTATGCAACTAATCACAAAATGAATCACATTAACAAGCAATCAGGTATTTCCATTAACACGTATGTATCATATGAATCTGTTCTTGAGTCTTTATACTAAGGATAATATGTAAAGTTAGCCTAACAAAGACCAAAGTTTGTATATATATTGAAAGTTGTCACCTAATGACAAGTAATTTTAATCCAGTAAGGGTCAGTGTTCGTAATGAAATATCCAATTCGTCACCCATACCAACATAGCACACTACCCGATGCTTGCATGGCGTATCGAGGGATATATATAAAAATATCGTACTTTCCTTATCTATCCAAGTACACATTATACAATCATGAACCTTTCACACTTACACAACAATTATCTCGGTACAAACCCCTCATTGGGTAATTGCTTTTGTCTGGTCTCTACCGTATGTAGGCATCTGGCCGTTATATGATTAATCAATATGTTATAATAGGAATGCACTCGTGTACTCCACTAGACCCTTAGAGGTTGTTAATTATAACTATAGAATGTATTCCTTCGCCGGGTCATTCGGTACACGCAAACATGCTGGGTTTACTAAAAGTGGTGATTTACTGGTGGGGTAAGTATGTCCCATTCCAGTCAAGCACGTCATCAATTCATGAGCATGAGGTTTCTCTCTTATAATAAGCAATTGGGATGGCAAAAATATAAGAGAGGTTGAAGGTTCTCGTACATAGATGGTTTAAAGAGTTTGCTAGTTAGGGAGGTTCATCAGAGTTAGTTGTACTGGTGATATGTAAAGGAAATTATTATTATTAATATTTCTTTTTGAAATATCATTAGTATATTATAAGTACTGGTAGTCACGTATGTTATAGAATTGGCGACTCAATAAAATAGTTATTGTATTTTTAGTTTGATAAATCGGACTCATCACTAGGTACTTTCCTAGGAATAGTGTTTGTTTTCGAAAAAACGAAAGTGGAGAGACAAACGACAAATTGTTTAGTTCACTGTTTGAAAACGAGTGTATAGGATAGGATTAGGTCCACACTGAGAAGTACCATTCAGACTCTCGAGGATATGTTGCGGGCTTGTGTTATCGACTTTGGTGGTAGTTGGGATCGTCACTTACCGTTGGTAGAGTTCTCGTATAATAACAGTTATCACGCCAGGATTGGGATGCCACCGTTTGAGATGCTGTATGGTAGGAGGTGTAGGACTCCAGTCTGTTGGGGTTCCATTGGACATAAACAGTTGGGTAGTTAGAGGTAGTTGAGGCTAAGACTGAGAAGCTCGATAAAATTTAGGCGTTTATGAAGGCCGCCCAGTGCCGACAAAAGTCTTACGCGGATAAAAGGCGAAGACCTATTATGTTCGAGGCTGGAGATCGGGTTATGTTGAAAGTTTCTCCTTGGAAGGGCATTATTCGTTTTCGTAAGAGGGGGAAGCTCAGTCCGAGGTTTATTGGTCCGTTCCGTATATTGGCCCGAGTCGGTGAGGTAGCATATAGGCTGGAATTGCCGAGGAGCTCGCGGGGGTTCATCCTACTTTTCACGTGTCCCATCTGAGGAAATGCTTAGCAGATGAAGACGTCCATGTGCCTCTCGATGATATTGAACTCGATAGTAAGCTGAACTACGTCGAACAACTGATTGCTATTCTTGACCGTCAGGAGAGGCGTTTGAGGAATAAGGTGGTTAGACAGGTGAAGGTGCAGTGGAAACACCGTAGGGGTTCCGAGGCCACTTGGGAGTCCGAAGACGAGATGATGAGACATTATCTGCAGTTGTTCCTGTCGCATCGGGATTCGGGGACGAATCCCATTGTAAGGGGGGTGGACTTGTAACGCCCGTCAATTCCGGTTTCAGGAATTAAAGCTTGTAGAGTATGTATAATTCTCGGGATTTATCCGACGCTTCTCGGAAGCCTTTACGTCATCCCGGTACGTCTAATCGCTTAACATTTCTTCCAAGTTGCATCATTATTAAATTCCGGGGGCTAGAATGAAAATGTTTTATAATATAACACTAAACAAAAAAACCCTAAACCCTATTTCAGCAGCCGATCGCAGCTAAGACTCCCCCCCTGCTCGTTTTTCTTCTGCCCAGTCAAGTTTCAGCCGTGAAAACTCCAATTCAAGGTCGGTTTAACGATTCCCCATGTTTTTACACCTTAATTGATCATATCAACGCGCTTATTGGTCGTTAAGGTTGAGTTTTGATGATAACAGTTTGCTGATAGATTAGTATACGTTTATTGTAGGGTCTTTAACGCGATGATAATCCACTTTTTTTGATCGATTCTTGATTCCATGATTTTCTACTTTGATTCTAGTTTCCAGAAAGGTATAATATGTAATTTTTGGACAAGATTTGAATGGTTTTTATGAATTTATAAAATCGAGTGTCAAAGCTGATGCGGGATGACGGATTCTGGTCTGTCTTCCCAACGTCATAACCTTTTTTCGACATGTCCAAATTGGTTGGTTCCACTTCTGGAAGTTAGTAATTTGAGTTAGGAACCAAACCCAATTGGAATCATTTAATTTGGTTCGGTAATGAATTTTATAAAAATAAAACCATTTTGTTGCGCATTGAAATAGCTGCACGTACCTTGCTGTGTTGGAGGAATTTTTTTAATTTTTGTGTCCAATAGAAAAATATAATAAAAATATTTTTATAAACCTAAGACATTTACTAAAGTCTGGTAAAAATTTAATAATTTATTTCAAAGGTTATCCTATGTAATTAAATGCATCTTCGCATGCTAAAATCTACACGTTTTACTCGTTATTAATCGATAAGTTCGTTTTAGGCTTAACCGGTGGATTTGGTTTGTTGAAAGGTTTTAGGGGCTGAGGTAAAGTGTTGGGCCTTGGGCCAAGAGTTGAGCCTTGGGCCAAGTGTTGGGCCTTGGGCCAAGTTGTTGGGCCTTTGGCCAACGTGTTGGGCCTTGGGCCAAGTGTTGGGCCTTTGGCCAACGTGTTGGGCCTTTGGCTAAGTTGTTGCGCCTTGGGCCAAGTGTTGGGCCTTGGACCAAGTAGGTGGGCCTTGGGCCAAGTGTTGGGCCTTGGGCCAAAGTGTTGGGCTTGAACGGCCCATTAGGCAAGAATGTCCTTACGGTCTAGTTTAGTAACGCGTTGTGTATAATTTACAGGCCCTTACTTGTGATTGTGCACTTAGGGATTTCCTAGCTCGTTGCAGGTGTTCGATTGATTTCAGGTGAGTTCATGATGCCCTTTTTACTCTTTTTACTTTTGGGCTAGTATGCACACCTAAGTGTTTTCTTACATGAGGAAATGTTTTAAACGATTGTATATAGGATTGCTAGTGTATGGTAAGCCTTGGGATGTTATATATATATATATACACACATTATTGCTTGGCCTATATTTGGCGATGTTGTAGTCGTTTCGACTACTGATGTTGTGTATGCCTACTTTGTGTTTGCATGCACTGATGTTACGTGTTTGGGTTGTACGTTTGCTCGACCCTGATGTTATACGTGGATGTTATATATATATATATATATATATATATATATATATATATATATATGAGTATATATATATATACCTGAGGTTATACGTGGATGTTAATATTTGAGTATTCTGCTTTATTTTCTTGGTGTTTCGTATAAAATCTTGGACTTTCTCCGCGCGATAATACGAGATTATCCGAATTGTGAGTTAAGATTTTATGCGACTTCAACTTATTTTTATCTTTTTATTTTGTTGAAATGGAACCTTATCTGTGTGTAGTAATACCGATCTTAAGGGAAAATTTTGACGTTCTGCTTTATTTTCCTTTTATTATTTTTGCATGAGTCACAGTTAATTAAAATTTGGAAAATCAAAGAAAAACGTACATGTGATATTCACTGTATAAGAGATAGAAATGTTATATCTGATTGATGGGGTCCACATATTGTTTTGTGCCTAATTGAACCAAATTAAAGCATATCGTAAAGTTTCCGACAAATCTGTGAAAAGTTTAAGAGGACAGTTATATCTGCAATCATCGTTGGGTTACGTGTATAATAATCATCGAAATTGAAGTGTTACTTAGTGATATTTTTGTCAATATGATTCCCTGCTCAACTCACAAAAATATGTACTGCTTTATTAGTATAGTTTTATATTCTTGTTTGTCATTTGTTAATTTAAAATTTTTGAAAATCCAAAAAGATTTTATTTCTTTTTCATTTCTGCTTTAGTTTCGATTTACCAAGCTAGCGAATAATTCAAAAGAAAAAGAAAAAGATTGATCCCCAAAATTTTTAAGTTAATCGTGCTTAACGTAACTTACAACTGGTATCAGTTGTGATTTTAACGTAAAAATCCGTTTAAGTTAAATATTACCGATCCGTGGATGATTGGGTATCTTTAATGTATGCAATTAAACCCTAAATTGGATTTAATTGAATATTTAAATCATTAAAACCCTAATTGGTTTTAATAATTATTTAATTGCTTAATGAGAATTTATTTCACATTCGTTAAGGATGTTTTGGTGATTCATTAAGGGGGTGTTTGGTAGAGGGAATTGAGGGGTGAGAAATGGAATTGGAAAGAATTCTCTTGTTTGTTTATGAAAGAAAGAGGTGAGAAATGGAAATAAACCATTACCATTTCTCTGATTTTGTTTCTCTAAAAAAAGCGGAGAATTGGATTTCTCTGCTTTCATTTCTCCCATTTTCCTCCTTCATTTCTCCCATCTTTCATTCAGTCTCAACTCCTCCACGGCCATTTTTAAGATGCCTACAGAGACAGCATACTAGATGACCTGGAATCCAGTTCACTCACCATCTTCCGTACGGTCTTCTCTCCTCCGTCTACTACTGATGACCGAAACCCTAATTACATCGTCGCCGCCTCTAGCGACGGTTCAATCGCATCGTATTCGCTATCCTCTCTAATATCCTCCGTCGTATGTTGTAGTTACATCAATCTGCTATTACTCTCTAATTTTTTTATACTTCCCAACCAATTTTATATGCATTTCTTTGATTTTGTTTACAGTCACCAGCTGTTGGGAGTTCTAGGGCTCAAAAGTAAGTAGTTTATATTTTATGATTGTTTATTTATGAATTAAGTAGTGAATGCTGATAAATATCGGATATCGGTCAAGGATTGATATTTGAGATATCGATCATCGCGATGGGATTTCGCTAATTCTAATATCATGTAAAATTCAATATATTCTCTTACTATTAACAGATTAACCTTTTGCAACTGCCAAAACACTAACCATTGTGGCAAGTAGGAACTAATTAAGACTTAAAATACTAACATTGAGCACTAAAAATGGATAATGAAGAATTTAAACACTGATATAGGGAATATCGGTGATATATCAATCAATATCGCCGATATAATCGGTACTGATATTCTGGCCAATATTTTACCAAGGGACCGATAACTGATATAGGTGATATATCACCTATATCGACTGCATAGTTTATGAATTGAAAGTGATTATACAAAGCCTTTTGAGGATGCATTTAGATTGTGTTTGTTGAATATGTGATTATTATTATTGTTACAGCTTCATGTTCTATGATCATGATTGAGTATCTGATTTTGATTAGTCCTTACACATGATCACTTTCAAATTTTAAAATTGTGATTCCAAACACCCCCTTAATGAGGGTGTGTATTTGCGGCTTGCTTATGGTAGTTTTCTTTAGTTTATTTGTAGCTGAACCAGATTGTTTAATTAATGGACACGATGGGCCTACTTATGATGTCAAGTTCTATGGCGATGCTGAAGATTCCTTGCTGTTGAGGTAAACATCTAATGATGCTTGCTAGTTATATACTTATTATGTGTCGGCAATTCCTTTTTGTTTGCTTGTTTGTTTAGACTTGTTTAGTTTTCATAGTATCCATTCAACAATCGAGTCTAGTTTGTAAGAAAAAGTATAACTATTTTACTTTGAGAACAATACAAACTATTATTTCCTAAAGTGGACCATATTCCCGGATTGATGATATGTTCCCTTGGTCGGAAAAGATAAATTGATGAACGCTGTAGAATTACTTAGAACTAGTTGTTATTAAGATAATGTCTTTCTCATGCTCGTTCTGTAAACAATTTATGTTGGATTAACATCGTCTTATATCTGTTAACTTATGTTTTTATTTAGTTGTGGTGATGATGGTCGGATTCGAGGATGGAAGTGGATGGATATGTTTGAAGCAAAGCAGAATGGTTTGTCACGCGAAATTCTATTCATTATCATTTTATTAAGTTTTGAGTTACAGTCCAATAAATGTGATATATTCGTTCTTTGACAAAATCTTGATACACTTTTTATTCACTCTACACATTATTCTTGCAGGTGGCCTTTTGAAGCCGCAACTTGACTTAGCAAATCCTCAACATAAGTTAGTCACATAAACTTAAAACGATGATAAATTATGAGTGTGTTAGTTTAGTTCTAAGTAATGTTTTTTTTCTTCTCCTCAGAGGTCCTTGGGGTGCACTTTCTCCTATCCCTGAAACTAATGCTATTGCTGTTGATACTCAGGTCTGTAAGCTTTTCCTTAAAAAAAACATTTGTCGGCATTCAGGAGAAATCTAAAATCAAACTGACTTTCAAAGGGCATTCTGGTTATCTACATTCTGTTGTTGCCCGAAATTCTTGTAATCAGGTATATGCTGATACGTTTTTTTTTTCTCTTAACACTTAATTTTGTTTTCAGTTAATGTATTCTGTTAGTTAATCTTGTTTTCCACTGCTCTGTTTGTAGATTATAACTGGCTCAGAGGATGGAACAGCCAGAATTTGGGGTACGTATCCCAAAACACTTTGGTTAAATAATTAGATTGCTATTTTTTATAGTTTCTGCAATCGAATTATAGGTATTAGTTATCGACCGGCCAACTCTTAATTTGGTTAGTTTATTGCAGATTGCAGAAGTGGAAAGTGTACTAATGTTATTGAGCCAGGAAAAGATAAGAAATCTAAAGAGTTCTTTTCATATGTCAATTGCATTGCTCTTGATGCTAATGAAAAGTGGCTGGTAAGGCAACAATCTTTATATATATTCTAGTTTTTTGTGACCACATGCCTTCACATGTGTTTCTGTTTTAGTTTTTAAGTAATACTGAACATATATTTGTAGGCATGTGGGTCTGGGCGAAATTTATCAGTGTGGAATCTTTCAGCTTCTGAAAGAATTTCAGGGATCACGACACGTGCTTGCATCCAAGATATATGCTTTGATGATAATCAAGTAACTACTTTTATTTATTTTAGTTTGTGGGCCATATACTCTATGTGAAAGTTATCTTCCCTTTGTTTATTTTACTTATGTTGTTTCGATCATTTCCAGATTTTAGCTGTGGGTGCAGAACCAGTTTTGAGTCGTTATGACATAAACGGTGTTATGCTGTCTCAGATACAATGCGTACCTCGGTCAACATTTTCTGTTTCCTTGCATTTATCGGGTGTATGTTCCTCGTTTCCAGTTCCTTTTTTGTATTCAACTCCGAAAAGATTTTTAACTATTTTTAACCATTGAGATGGTCGAGTTGTATACCGATGGTTCAATGGGATAGTTGTGTATGGTTGAAGTATGTTTTGTATGTGAATTGGTTTTAACTATGGTTGATGGTTTTTGCTTAAAAATTATGTTTTGTATGTGAATTGGTTTGATCAATGCATATTTTGGTTGGAATTTATGCATCTTTTTATATGTTTTTTATTTTTTAATAAATATTTGTTATGAAAAAAATACTTGTGCTAATGATAAAGTTAATATAATTCTCTGTTTATTTTCTATGTACCAAACAAGAGAAATGATTCTCAGCTATATTTCTCTACTGAAATCTCTGTACTACCAAACAGAACAGTCAATTCTCATTCTCCAGACCAATTCCCTTTCTCTGCAATTCCATTTCTCTATTCCATTTCTCTACAATTCCATTCTCTGTACCAAACACCCCCTAAGTGTTAACGAATGTAAAGCCTTTCGTTACTAAAACATAACGAATGAGTTTCTCATTCGTTATCCAGACATTCGCTTCCGTTGTGCATAACGAATGGATGACATTCGTCTAAACATTTAATGAATGGAATGTTTTAATGTATTATTCGTTAAGAGTTAACGAATGACTTCTTTTATTCGTTAAAAGGATAACGAGTAAGAGGAATTAATGTAAAATTCGTTAAAGTCTTAACGAATTAGAATCCTATTCGTTTAAAATCTTTAACGTATCAGGTTCATAATTTAACGAATAAGGTCATTCGTTAGTTCAAATTTTAAACAAATGTCCTTGGAAAGTGTGAAATTATTGGGGTTTATAATCCCAAGGTTAAACGAATGGCTGTTCATTTGCCATTTCCTATTTCATTGTTTCTCTAACAGAGCTCTTGCAAAATTTTCTAAAAATCCTATACCTGCTCATAATCGCAATTGATTAACCAATTTGTATTCTACAGGTAGGAGCGATTACAATGATATAATTTGTTTGGAGATTCATCGGATGTTTACGGGATCACTGATAAAAGTTTTATTGCATTTTCACCAAACTAATTAACATTTTACAAACCTAATAGTCGAATCAATGTTAGGATAGATGATCAGTGTTGGGTGTATTAAAACGATTTTCGATCATCTTTGTTATGGTTAATTAGTGAACAATTTAGAAGATCAAACGGTTTTCAATGCTCATCGTCGTCTTTGACTGAGATTGGTCAAAATTAAGTGTAAACTTGACTATTTTTAGTCAAAGTGATTAATGAATTCAAATTCGTTATTGTTTTAACGAATGATGGTCTGATTCATTAATTCTAGTAACGAATGACTATTTGATTCGTTAGAAGTAACGAATAAGGTATTCTTCTGATAGCGAATAGGATAACGAATCAGAAGTGATTCGTTAATATAATAATATCATATTCGTAATCTTTAACGTATGAATGTGATTCGTTATGTGTAACAAATGAAAAATAGATCATGTTTAACGAATGTCTTATTCGTTTAAATCATCTTAACGAATAAGATAGATATTTGTTAATCAGTATTATATTTTTGGATATTTTACTAATGATTGTTTGATTAAACAGATATGGCTGACGAGAATATTCAAAATCCTGTTCCCGAGCCATAACCCGCAGATAATCTAGTACCTGAACAAGCTCCTATGATGCTATCATGGAACAAAAGCCACAACATCTGTGCTTATCTTGAGCTGAATTTTGAAGACTCTCCGATATTCGGGGGTATGATTAGCTTTCTGATACGCTTAAGAATTTAAAAGGCTATTTCGACTCGTACGGTGGTTTATCAGACGATAATCAGAGAATTCTGGAATACTGCGAGATTCAATGAGACAGAAAATCATATTGAGGCAATGATTCAGAATAAACGAGTAGTGATTGATGTTGGGGTAATCCGAGATTCGTTAGGATTTCGTGATACGATCGATGACAAGTGCGAGTTTGATAGGGAGTTGATACGTGGATTATTTGGACGTGTAAAGTATAATGGGGATCTGGGAAGATCTATGTATAACAAAGCAAACTTGTGTGAACAAAGCAAACTTGTGTGAACAATACAAGAATTTGCTTAATGTATTGATTCACTGTCTCGGTGGACGTAAGGGTGGATTTGACGAGTGCCAAGTAATGCTTCAGTCCGCTTTTGTTGCCCTTGTTTTGAATAAACCATTCAACATCTCAGAATTGGTTTGTTATCATCTGAAAGAGAACATTTCGAGCCGTCATAAATTTCTAATGTATCCTCGATTTCTGTAAATGATGATCAATGATTTGGTACCAGATTTGGAGAAAGATCAAGCTGATGTTATGAAGCTTGAACACATGAATGAAGAAACTATGAAACGGTTGAGATCTTATAGAGGGCAGAGTCTGGCAGATAGACCAAAGTTTAAACGATTGATTGGTCATTTAGCAAATATTGATTATGTTGCACCGCCTAATGATAGTTGGATTCATGATGACTCCGACTCTGAACGTGAAGGTGGTGATGGTGGAAATGACGATGATGATGGTGATGGTGGTCCAGGACCACAAGCTACTTTAAGTTATGAGCAGAAATGTAAACGTAAAGGAAAAGAACCGATGGTAGAGAAAAGTGATAAGGTAAAGAAGCAACGGGTTCGACGTAGATTAGGAATTGAGATTCCTATTCAACCGTTTGTTAGTTCTACTCCTCCGGTATCTCTTTCAGATCCTATTCCTACTTCTCCTGCACCTCAACAGATTCCAAAGTCACCGACACCGATTCATATGCCAGTGTCTCCGGTACCTCCGTCTATGACCTTGATGACAACTACACGACCAGATCCTGTATTTGGTGATATTCTTCAGATGGTTTTAGCAAGTATGCCTACACCGCAGCCTGCTACTCCTGCTACTCCTGTTACACCGACACAGTTTCCGAGACCTGAGCATTCGTTTATAACATTTACTCGTCCTCAGGGTCCATTGCAACTAGTTCATCCAAAATTCTTCGGCTTGAATCTTCAGACTCAATGGTTTCATATGATGAATCTGTTGCACCTTCAACAGACTCAAATGCAAGCTGATAGAGCAGCCCATGAGTTAGCACAATGAAATTTGTTGCGTCATATTCAGTTCACTCAACGTGAAAACAGGGACTTCGAGCCCTTATTACTACTTAGGGGGAGAGATTGGATAAATAGGATGAGATCATTCTTCATTTGACATGTAAAGAAGATGAGTTAAAGAAGTTAAAGAACAATGAAGATGATCAACATGGTACAGGTGGTGGGGTAGATCAGCAACTGGGCGGAAGTTCCACACCGTCGGTAGGAAATAAGACTGATGCGAGTGCTGGTGGTGGATCTGGAGATAGTCAGTTGCAGATTGTGCCATACAAGGATTACACGAGAGCTAAACCGAGTGATGTCATTCCAACAAACATGATTTTATTTGTGGGAATGGATGGAGTTGTGTATAGTATGGTGAATGTGGATGAGATCGAAGAAGGTGAATTTGTTGATCATTCGTTAACAAAAGAACAAATTGCCTTGCTTTTGGATCTAAATGAAGAAGAGGTGGATGTGTTGGGAAAGAGTGTGGATGTGGATATTGAAATAGAGGAAAGTACTAATACAGGTATTCCACGCGGGAATGTGCCTGATTTTGAGGAGGTAGAGGTTGAAGACGTAACTGCTGAGGAGTACCCTGAGTTCTACACCGACAACAACAACGACTCAGGTATTCCGTTTTTCACTACTGAGCATTTTGATGCAGCAGAACGTCTTTTGGAAGAAGAGAAAGATAAATTTAAAGTTGCTGGAACAAGTCACGTCTCTGCTATTGAGAAAAAGCGTGAACGTGCTTTGGATGGTATGTTTGAACATAATGTTGCAAAGATGAACAAGATGATCGAGACTTTTCGTTATCATGAACGAGAAGAAGTCAAAGTGGAAAAAGCTCGAGCATCAGCATACCAAATGAAGAAGTACAAGCCAACTAAAGATGTAAGAGGTGATTTGGTGGCATGGCAGTATGACTCAGATCTTAAGGTATATATCGTGAAATGGGAACACGGTATTTATTACTTCAAGCGCCCACACGATATCTTATCTATGCCCAGATGGGATGTGAGAACACTAGCAAACAGACCGTTCATGAATCATGGGAACGATCAGCGGGCTGGGTGGTTCTATAAGCAGTTATTACATGAAACCCGTTTCGGTTTTAAGTTCTTCAAGCCACAGGTGCCGACTCATAAGTATATAGATGAGATTGATACACGCACGGGCTGGAGGAAAATGATATTGCAAGTGAAGCCGCCAAAGACGATGAAGAGGGCTCCAATGAAGATCTTTCCTCAGAGTCTGTTCACCTCGTTTAATTATTGGTACTACGACAATCATACAAGTGAAGCGGTTATTGTATTCTGTCATGGTTCAAACACAAAGACGATACGTGCTATTGATCCGATGTGGCTGGTTAACTTATCTGAGTCTGACAATGATGCGTTATTAACAAGTCAAATCAGGTTTGCTAACGTATGCGACTACGAGCTTGCTATGCAGTTTCAGAAGGTTGTTAGAGTCTGTTACGCATACAAGATTCACAGTTGTGTTGACTGGAAGACCAAGATGTTCCAAAGATGAAAGATAAAGAGCTCGAGACGAGGGGGAGTTTGTTGATGCATATTTTGTCCGTCTCGATCTTTATCGGGACTTTAATGTAATAGGTTAAAAGTATAGGGGTTATAATGTAAATATGGTAAAAATGCCATTTGCTCAACTGTAAGTTACATTCATTACCCCGTAACGAATGTAACACATTCGTCTAAATGTAAGCTCATTCGTTAACCTTGTTTAACGAATGAGATAACGAATGAGGGCCATTCGCTATCATTTAAAGTATTAATGAATAAGCATGTTTATTCGTTAAGTTGTTATAACGAATGACTTATTCGTTAAGCTTATCTTAACGAATAAGGGTCATTGTTTATATAAACCCCTGTAATGTATTTCATTATAACAGTTCTGATTATTTCCATCTATCCTCTCGTTACTCTGTCCGACTGCCATCTCAATACACACACTACACCTACTAACGTTTATCAAGCCTAATCGTATAACGAATCAACATGAACATCGATGTAATCACAGGATCTAGATCCTTATATGCTCTCTCAATTTTCACTAAATTTGTTGGCAAGATATAGCTCATGCCTCAGGAAGAGGCTTTGGAATGGGGTAAAACTGTTGGGTTTTAACAAGATTATCAAAGTGATAAAACCTTACTTTTACCAAAAACGCAGCGGATAAATGTTTTAAATCTTGTTAGTTTATAGTGTATAAAACCAATTTTATACATGCAAAACCCAAACCCGGATCCAAATACGAAATACATACTATCAAACACATGCATGTCACTATAAGTCCATGCATGTTAAGACTACCTTTCAAAACCAAAGAAATGTGAAAGGGATGATGAATGGTAGGCTAGAACTTCAAGATAAGAGTTCCTCAAGCTTGTATACCCTTCAAGCCTTCAAGCAAACACCTTGTATCTAGGATTTGCACTCAAAAATTTTCTTCCTCCCTTGGCTCCTCCTTTTGGCCGAAAATTAAAGAGAAAAGAGAGAGAGAGAGGGTAGAAAACTTTTTTGTTACTTGCAAAAAAAATGAGAGTGAAAGAGGAAGTAAGTGTGTATCTTTTGGCACCACGCATGACACCAATTAGAAACCTTGCATGTCTCCACTAACATTTGAAATAACAATAAAATAATAAGAGAGAAAGAGATTCCTTGTTATTATTATTATTTTTTTTATACCTTCCATTTATATATTTGTGTTATAAAACTTATTACTTATAAGTGTAACACAACATATAGGCAACATGCTAGGTAACCATTTTCACATATTGTTATTTAATCATCTTAAATAACACTATGGAATGTTCTCTCTCAAAATATAAATCATCCATATGATTTATTCATTTCACAAGTACATTGTATTTAGAAACCCTTTTCCAAATAACATAAGTGTCAATATTTATTTACTTATGATCATATCATATATAAACAAATATAATTGGTGTTTGTCTAGCTTGTTATTGGGTATGACCCGACTTGGATCATAACGTACTAGCCACATCAATTATAATATGTGTCTTGGGCAGACCGAGTCCAACAAAAACAAATACTTCGATATCCACAAGGAACTAAAGATATGGGGTTGTATTTTACTAACCAATCGAAAACAAGTTTGGTTAGTTTTGCCAACGCAGGGTATTTGTTAGATCCTCATACTGGCCGGTCACAAATGGAATATTTATTCGCACATGGAGGCACTACAATATCATGGCAATATGTGAAGCAAACAATCACAGTCATTTCATCTAACCATGCAAAAATATTGGCAATCCATGAAGCTAGTCGAGAATGTGTTTGGTTGAGAACTATAATACAACATGTTCATGGATCTTTTGGTATTTCTTCTAGAAACGAGGGTATGAATTGCACAACTAAGGAAGTATACATCAAAGGAAACAGAACCAAACATATTTCGCTAAAGCTCTTTTTCACACATGATTTTCAAAAGACTGGAGATATTATCATTCAACAAATTCACTCCAGCAAAACTTTGGCACACTTGTTTACTAAATCACTTCCGACCCTAACATTCAAGAAATTAGTTCACGGGATCGGGATGCATCGACTCGTGGAGCTAAAATCATCAGGGGGAGAATAATATGTGTTGCACTCTTTTTTTCTTAACAATGGTTTTATCTCATTGGGTTTTCCTAACAAAGTTTTTAATGAAGCGACATCAACAAACATATTTCATCATGTGGATAGTTAAGAGGGAGCGTTAGGAATTATTATTCATCTTAGTGACTATCCATCTAATATTTGCCATAAATTGCTGACTTTTTATATATTTAACTCCTCTTTATTTACTTTTGTGTTAATATAAGGAGCCTATAAATAATGGCTTTGTATTCCATATGTAAGATGAATAAGAAATCATTCCCATTCACTCTATATTGCTATTAGGTTCATTACAATTTGCAAGATGTTGAAGAAAAACAAACAATTATAAAAGGAGTGGGAAGTTAACTCTTGTATCATACGTCAAGAAGTTCCATTAAAACTAACAGAAAAAATATGATGATGATGATGATAGAATGACTTTTATACTAAAGTAAAACCACTTTCAAGATACAAATATTTATATTGCTCACTGACTTTTTTACTTGCGGACGTAGTTAAGTGTATTGCTCTGTTTGTTATAGTTTCATGCTGTTACGACCAATGCTCGTTTGCCAATACCAGTTTGCGCACACAGCTTACCGAATCAGCTGCTTTTCATTTATAATTATGTCACAAAAAGTTTTATTAAGTTTTTTTTAACAGTCATTTGGATCATTGACGGGCCATTGGTCAACCTAGGTCTGTAAACAAATCAAATGTTCAATGAACTGGTCATGAACTGTAACATTTCGGATTTTCCAAACCTGTATTCGTTTACGATTATTTATATCTAAGTTTCTAATGTTCACATTTCACCCCTCATACTTTATGTAAATGTCCGTTCCATAATTATAACATGAAAATTCAATAATCAATCATTAGTCAAAGTACAAGGACCAATTGTGTAAAAAATGAATATTCCTCCTCCTGGAGGCCGGAGTGCCGCGTGGCCGGCTCCACCATCACCATCGCGCAGCACGGTGGTCTATCTGCACAGATTTGTTAGCCGATTTCGTTACCTTGCTCGTTTTTGGTACAAAATCTCTTATTTTAGGCATAAATCGAGTGAATTAAGGTACAGAAAAGGATATTAGCCAAAATACAAGTCCATACTCTTAGCTTAACAATCAAGCACGAAATCTCTGGCTTATTTCATTGATTTGGTCACTAATATCGTACTTAGTTACTATCTAAACAACCTCTAATCTCCTGCCATAAGACTTCACACAAACCCTAGAGAAGCCTTCTCAGCCGTCACCCTCTCCGCCTTTCATAATACTCTTTGGTTTTTGCTTATTTGTTGAAGATACAAGCTTGTTCGTTTGACTTTGCATGCGTGTGGATCATTGACTCGTCATATCTCCCTATTCTTTCACTTTCTGGGTAAGTTGTAAACTGAGTTTTCATTCATAAACATTCCCTAGTCAATAACCTTCAATCAATTTCTGAGATTGAAGGGTGTTGACTGGTCAATTGCTTTAAAACTCGATAAAGGGCAAAATAGTCAACTTGTTTGACTTAACGTTTTCTCAGACTTCTGATCGGATTCAACATTCAGTCAAGAAGACTTTTATTCTCAAAACGAAATTTTAAGGCTACTAACCAAAACCCAACTCCAGACTCGCGGTTCGGATTCTGGTCAGTACCAGCTCGCTTAAATCTTAAATATAACATAACTTGAGTTCTACACGTCCGTTTGGAGTGATTTCAACGGCAACGAGTTCGTTTTTACTTATATTATCATATCTCAAAGTTTCAGATTCTGATTGTTTATATCGTTTGACGTGTAGTGGACGACTCGCTTATTCGTTAACTCGCTTAATCGTATTTATATTCGTTTGTCATTAATATAAGGTGAGTTTTATCATTCCCCTATTTTACTAAGTTTTCTAAACGTTTTGGAGACATATGAGTACTATTCGTATTTCATACTATATATATATATATATCAAACAATAGCATACGTGTAATTGTGTGTGACTTAATCAAATATACGTGTTGCATGCTTACTTGTATTAATATTCATTCATTCGTATAATTCGGAGGGGTCTAGCATACTCTCATGTATTGGGTTCACATATTATATACCAACGCCCGATTCGCTTGGCAACGGTATTACTTACTTGTTTATGGTTTGATTCATTTACCGCATTTACTATGTTATGCTTATTTATATTAACATGCAAAACTGGTGATAATCTCACTCAACTTTATGTTGACAAACTCTGTTTTCTACGCCTATGCAGGTTGCTTGTATTTAAGATTGAAGTTTGGACACTTAGACAATACCTTAGGATTTAACAAAGAGAATCATTGTTTAAGCTCGTTTGGATCATATTTATTTATTTGGAATATTTTGTCATAATTGGATAACGTGTGTATTCTTTGAATAAAATAATTAAATAGATATTGTCACTTTTATATTATGATAGTATATTCGAGCTGTGAGCAATCGGATCACGCCCCAACATTTCCGTCTTAGGTTGGGGTGTGACATGAACCATTCATCAGGAAGTTCGTTTATTTAATAAATAAACGGATATGAACAAAAAGTTGTATCCTCTTAATTAAACAAACAAACAAGAACACATGTTTCGTTCACTCATTTATGTTCGTGAACATTCGTTATGTTCATTTATTTATGTTTGTTTATGCCTGTTTATTTATGTTCGTTTACATCTAGAAAATAATTAAATATTATCAGGGTGAGTCATCTACTTAGTTGTTTTTATATTTGTTCGTTTGTTTTCATTTAAGTTTGTTTTTATTCATTTACGTTTGTTCATATACACTCCACTATTCGTTTAGTTTTGTTCGGTTATGTTCATTTATTTACGTGAACTATTCGTTTAGATTTTAAAATAACTAACATAAACAAACACGAACATGCTCATTTTTTAAACGAACAAACATGGACAAAATATTTGTACGATTAAGTCTTCGTGTTGGTTTAAAGTTAAAGAAACGAACATGAATATGCGCTTTGTTCGCATTCGTTTACATGCCTAAGCCCACCTGATCATCTCCGTTCCCAAGTTAAAGGAACCGTGGAGTGCTAGGTTGACCACACCCTAAAAAAAAGCTAGTTCATCAGTCTCAACTTGAAGACCACCGGAAAGACAACATAGCCTAATCCAAAACCCGTATCTTTCATAAGAGGTGAGATCTTGAACCCAGTGCACCCTTAAAATAGTAATAAGTAAAATTCTATACAAAGAATGGGCCAAAGCTTATCATCATCTGTGCCCAATAATAAGAAGGTTAGCCCAAAGCCCAAGCCACATACAACCAAAACCCTGTAGGGTTTTAAAAACCAAGATTGACGCCGACTCTCAGTTTTATCAGCCGCTACGGCTAGGGTTTCACACACACCCCTCACTCTCTCTATTCCTCTTAATTGATGAGCAATCTCTAGGGTTTGAATTCGTCTTCATCTTTTATTACATATATTTTCATTTCGGGTGCTCAAAAATGGCGACAATGAATCCGTTCGATCTGTTGGTCGATGATGATAACGATGACCCTAACCAGCTCATCGCTAAGCTTCCGGCGATTGCTGCCGCGCCTCCGGCTAAGAAGGCGCCGGCTGCTGTTAAGCCAGCCGCCAAGCTTCCGTCCAAGGCACTTCTGCCTGCTCAAGCTGGTAAATTATTATTGTTTTTTGTTTTTATTTCTTGTTATGTATCTGTTTGTTGAATCTATATAATTGTTTGGTTAGTCAGTGAATATCTGTCTGGCTTGCTGTTATTGTTATTATTATTTGTTATATTTGTGATTTTCAGAATTTAAATGAAGAACTGGTTTTTGTTTTTAATATGGTTAATCTCGGATTTCTTAATAACATTTGTATTTTTACATTGTGAGCTTTATCAAGTGTTTGCTTTTGAAAACTTGAATGAAGAAATGATTTTCTCAAGAAAACAAGTTTTTAATATGGTTAATCTAACGGTTTATTTGGATTTTGATAGCATAAGAATTCAGTTAACAATCAAGTTTGTGTTTTTGAAAACTTAAATGAAGAAATGATTTTTGTGAAGAAAACATTTTCAATATGATTAATGTAACAGTTTAATTGGATTATTATGGATTACATAAGAACACTATTAACTGTTGTTTTACAGTTTGAGTTTTATCAAGTTTCTGCTTTTGAAAACCTAAATGAAGAAATGATTTTTGTCTGGAAAATAGTTTTTAATTTGGTTAATATAACATTTTATTGAATTATTCACATGTTGTAGTTTTACAGTGTGAGCTTTGCCATGCATGTGTTTTGGAAAGTTTAATAAAGAAATCATTATTGTTGAGAAGACAACTTTTAATATGGTTTAACAGTTTATTTGTATTATTGATAACATAATAATACAGTTGACAGTTTGTAGTTTTACAGTGGGAGTTTTATCAAGTTTGTGTGTTTGAAAACTTAAATGAAGAAATGATTTTTTATATAGATAACAATTTTCAAATATGGTTATTCTATCAGTTTATTTGGATTATTTATAACATAAGAATACAGTTGATAGTTTGTAGTTTTACAGTTTTACTTTTTATCAAGTTTGTGCTTTTTAAAACTTAAATGTGAAAATGATTTTAGAATGCTCTCAGCATTTGCAGCACATCCTTATTTCCATCTCCATGATTACAGGTAACAGTTTGTAGTTTTACAGTGTGGGCATTATCAAGTTTGTTTTTGAAAACTTAAATGAAGAACCGTTTTTTGGCTAGATAACAAGCAATTTTAAAATGGTTAACTTAGCTGTTTAATTTTATTATTGATAACATTAGAATGCAGTTAAAATGTTGTAGTTTTACAGTGTGAGCTTTATCAAGTTTGTGTTTTTGAAAATCTAAATGATGATATTTTTGTCAAGATGACAGTTTGTAACGTGGTTAACCTCATGGTTTATTTGAATTTTTGATAACATAAGCATACTGTTGACAGAATGTAGTTTAACAGGTTTAGTTTTAGTTTACAATGGTAATTTACAGTCATTGATCTGATTAAACTGCTTTATTAGTTAACATAAGCATGTTTAAAATGTGGTTTGATATCCAATTTGCTGTATGTATTTGCAGTTTTCTCTAAACAGCTTGAGTATAGAAACTGTATTTATATCATATTTTCAGAACAATTTCTCGTTTTATTGAGATTCTGGTTTTATTTGTAGTGCAAGAGGCCAAAAATGATGGTCAGAGAGACGGCCGGTTTGGCACTCGTGGTGGACGTGGTGGTCGTGGTGGACGTGGGTTCAATCGTGATTCTGCTGACAATGAGAATTCTTATGGAAACAACAATGGCTTTAATGGAAGTTACAGACCATCAGAAGATGGGGAGGTTGAGAAAGCCTCTGAAAGACGTGGTGGGTATGGTGGGCCCCGTGGTGGCTACCGTGGCGGCCGCCGAGGTGGTTACACTAATGGTGATGCGGCAGATGGTGAACGTTTCAAAAGGGTGCATGAACGCCACAATGGCACTGGTCGTGGGTGAGCCCATTTTCATCTTAACGCTTTTTGTAAAATGAAAACATATTAGTATCTTGTCACATGTTTTAATTATCTTATTATTTGGTTTGCAGTAATGAGGTTAAGCGTGAAGGTGCTGGACGTGGAAATTGGGGTACTGTAACTGATGAGATTGCAGTGTAAGTTTTCACAAATTTGAAGCATTAAGTTGTGTTTTTATTATTTTTTTGTTTTTTATGTTTGATTTAAAAAATTTGATATAGGGAGCCTGAAGAATCTGTTGTTGAAGTTGAGAAGAAAGGAGATGCTGAGAAGCCAGCTGGACAGGAAGATGGAGTTGATGCTAATAAGGAAAATCCCGAGGAGAAGGTAGAAGAGAAGGAGCCCGAGGAAAAGGTGAATCTTTGTTTGCTGTAGGTTTAGGCATTATTTTTATCTGCAACCGTAAACACTTCTTTTTGATGACAATAAAACTGGACTGAACCTGTTTTTTTTAGTATTATACATTTTTTTATCTCTACCATTTTTTTTATCAGACTTAATGCTTAAATTGGTTATGCATGAAATAAACATATTAAGATGTTATATTTTCCATTTTAGTTTGGTTTTGAAATGTGTGATGCGTATGCATTACTTATGTGACTTATTTTGTTACTAAAAGTTGAAAAATTATTTTTAGTTGATATTTAAGTTGACTTTTGAACACTAAAATAACAAGTGATTAAATTAAAAAGATTAAAGAAAAAAAGATATAGTATCAATGAGATGTTAACGTGTAACTCAAATAAATGTTTAACTCTGTCTGCACAAGTAGTATATGCATAAGCTACAGGAAACTTATCAGGATCTATAACACAGAAATGTGCACATCTGATTTTTTTGCACGATTTAGAGTGTATCAAGGAAACACAGTGCATCATGCATCGTGCATGAATTTTAAAAACCAAGCGTTATATTGTTCTTCTGTAATTTGTCAGATTTTTAATTTGAAAAAAAAAGGTTCTATATGTTTTTTGCGAGCTATTTAGATATGTTTTTCATGCAGGAAATGACACTGGAGGAGTATGAGAAGGTTCTAGAAGAAAAAAGAAAAGCATTGCTGGCACTCAAGTCTGAGGAAAGAAAGGTTGATCTTGACAAAGATTTTGCTAAAATGCAGCTGCTTTCAAACAAAAAAAGTGAAGAGGACATTTTTGTTAAACTGGTATAAACTCTTCATATCCCTTAATTTGGCTATTAATAAAAAAATTCGTATATGCAGTTTTATTGTTCTGTTGCTTACAGGGATCCGAGAAGGATAAGCGCAAAGAGGCTGCAGACAAAGAAGAGAAAGCTAAAAAGGCAAGTTTTTTTAAACATGGCTAAAAACACTTTTTGCATTGGGTAAATTTATTAGTTTGGTATATGGGGTTTGACATATTTTACTTTATTAGTCCAAAAAGGAATCTTTTAACTATTTTGGTTTTAAGGTTTGCTTTTTGAACTGCTTTTATTTTTCTGTTATGATGAAGGGTAATATTAGTTATTTTACTAACTGATTATCATCAGTATAGCTTTAAATTTTGATAATTTATACAGAACATAGTGATTATTTTAATATTTACAAACAACCCATTAAATTATATAAGAAAATAGGGATTTTATTTTACTATATTATTTTAAGTTGACTACACAAATGACCCTGATAACTATTAATCACTTAAATGTTAAATGACACTTAAATGTTAAATGATAGAAGTCCACGTCACAGATAAATCTAATGGAGTTAGGGTTACAAAATGTAAACTTTAGCAACCAAATTGTTATTTAGACAAAAGGGTTAATCATGCATGACAACCCTTCGGAACCAAATTATTAGCATACTCTCTTTTGAGCGCTTTTGAGTTTTTTAACATGTTTGTCATAATTGTACTCACAGTCACTCAGCATCAATGAATTTCTGAAGCCTGCTGACGGAGAAAGGTACTACAGTCCAGGTGGACGAGGCGGCCGGGGTCGTGGACGTGGGCCCCGTGGAGGATACAGTGGTGGACACCGACTGAATGATGTTGCTGCACCTGCTATTGGTGATGTTGGTCAGTTCCCTTCATTGGGTGTTAAGTGAGTTATATTTTATATATCTTGCTTTGGGTTGTCAGCGGGTTACTTATTTTATTTTATTTTTAAGGTTTTATAAACTTAAATGGAGTTATGTTTTGAGGTGTGTAAATTGCCTAGTATGGCCTTGGGTTGCTTTGTTCTTAATGTCCAAATCATAGGCATTTTGAGGATATTATCATTTTTAGCGCCTTGAAGTATTTGAGTTGCTACTCAATCATCAGTTTTGAATTTAGAATTTTAATTTTTTTTCTTTTGTTTGTTATTTACTGTTGGTTTAAAATCATAGAGCTTCTGTAAGACTTTGGATGACCTTTATATTCGTGCAATTTACCTGTTAGGTGACAAAGCTTGGCTGTGAGACATGACTTTAAAAGCATTCACTTCACAAGGCCTTGTTGACATCTTAGCTTTTGCATTAGATTTCTTTCGTTATTTAAGTGCATTTTTTGAACATTGTGATTATAGAAACACTGTTAAATGTTTCATGCAAGGTTGTACTTTGTGGTTTCATGCTACACCTTAAAAAAGCAAGTCTGTTGGTAAGGTTTCGACAGGTTGTAGACAGATTTTAGAACTATCTCGAATGAGAAGAGAGTTTGATTGAAGGGAGGCCTCAACTCTAAAGGTAGCGTTTGGTATGCATGAATGATAGGGGGAATGGAATGATTTATTACGTAAGAATGAAAAAAGTGGTGTTTGGTTGCTCGGTGAAATGGAATCATCTATTACATATGGAATCCATTCCATCAAAATCATTCCTTCCTACCCCTTCTTTTTTTTCATTCTATTCCTCATTCACCCTATTTTTTCAACAACACCATCACCACCTAACAACTACCATCGCCATCACCGACACCTTACTGTCACCATCGCCACCACCACCGCCTCCACCACCACCACCACCACCTTACCACTAGCGCAACCACCGCCACTGCCGTCACTACCATTGTCGCTGTAACCAACGAAAACATTGTAACCGCTGTCACCCTACTATCGCCATCACTACCAATGTTATCATCGCCACCCCCACCACCTGACTATCACCACCACCCTACCATCGCCATCACTACCAATGCTACCACCGTCATCCCCACGCCGTCGCAATTGTCACCACCATTTTCGTTACCGGAGTTAACACCACCACCATCGCCATTGAGATTTTTTTTTTGTAAAAATTATTATTTTGTGATAAGAGTGTTTTTATTATTTATATTTCAATCATACAATTTTTTAGGATACCAAACAAAATAAGTAGTAATTCATTTCATTCCCATAGGTTAATCAAACAAGATAAAGGAATGGAATGATTCATTTCATTTCCTTGTCCATTTCATTCCTTCTTCTATTTCATTCCTCCTTTATTTCATTACCTCCAATCAAACATACCTTAAAACCATCTCTCAGGCTGAAAACCAAAAACAAGAGCGAACAATTTTGTATTGGCATAATCCGCCAGAAGTAACTAAGCTTAGTATTAATAGAAGCCAAGCAAAAGTAACTATTAGAGAAGCCATCTAATCAAATTTAGTATTAGAAGCTAAACAAAAGTAACTATGCAAATTTAATAGTATTAGTGAAGTCACCAAAAGTATTTACTATGATAGAAAGTTACCATGATACCATCACCTAAAAACCCTTAACTTGAATCTTATGTCTTTACAAAGGGGCATACTGAACTATTAAATGCTAAATGATTAAGAGATCTGAATGCAAGTGCTGAACTGGTTAAGTCTATTTGGTTGGACATTTGAATAACTATGCAAAATGATTATCTCACCCCTCTGAATTGTATTGTGCTGAATGAAATGTATCTGTTTGGTTAAAACTTTGAATGATAAATAATTATAAATAGAAATAACAAAACGTGAGAGAAAGTCCAAAGTGCGCATTTCTTCAAAATCTATGGAAACATACCAAAATTCAAATAGAAATTAAAAGTTTGCGTACAAGTTGAATTTTATTCATGGAAACATAATATTCAAATAAAAAATAATAGAAATCATCATATGCTCATAGCTATAGTTATCACCCGCACGATGCGACGAATCTAGTTGCTTCTATGTTCTCTACACATTAGAGAGTGTGTCCCTTGTTAATTATAGCTACCAAGTCTCATGACCAAACACCACCATAACTTCTTTTGATATCTCTATTGACCGTCACTTTGTTTCAACTTAGCCCATCGGTTACGTCTCATATATCCGCATGCAAAGGCTACAAAACATAAACATAGATACTAACTAGTTAGGCACCCCGCGCATTGTGCGGGACGTCAAACACCGACTTTGACTCAACATTCTAGAAAAATTGGAATTAACATACGATAACTGAGCTAAAATCAACTTCATATAACCATCCACACATGCTTGCTGTTTCGTTAATATAATAGCATAATTCGAAGATTAACAAACAACTGAATTCGAATTACAAACCGTTGAAAGATTTATCTACAGTTGGATGTCATTCTACAAACTGGTAAACTTCAATGGGAAACAAATCAAGTGCTATAATGGGAAACAAATCAAGTGCTATAATATTATATTTATACAAACAACACTCTTGTGAAATAATCAATAGGACACATGCTTCCCAATCAAATATGAACTAGTTATAGAGCACTTGGCATACCTTTGGGCCCGAGATTATTGAGCATAGAAATCCATTTTTTTTCTAATTGATCATGAGTTTAACGGACTAAAACGCCAGTCGGAGACAAAAGTTGGACAAAAACGGGTCAAACAAGCCACTTTATAAAATATGCTAGCTTAAAACGGGTACAAATGAGTGATGAGCGCGCACCTAACAAGATTCATGTCCGTTGTTAGTCGCCACCACCCAAACCTTTTTTGACAGCTGGCTTAGCTATACTTAGATTCCTAATAGCCTAAATCAATGATCTACAAATGTAATTTAGCAAGAATCACATCCAATTTGCAAATTTTATGCACATCAAAGTTAAGGCAAAAACGGTGCAACAGTGCATACCCAGTTCCGGCTCCAGTTCTAGCAGATAAAATCTTAAAAATCTTGTGCGAAATTATCAAAACGCCTTGGCTACTGTAGATTGCTACAATACCTACCGACCATTTCCTTTAATATATTGAGTAATGCTTCACAATTATTGATTTGTTTTTGCCTATATGGTAACGTAAAAGCAAGTTAGCCAACTAATGTAAAACGACTAGTTTCAAACCTGGGCAAAAGAGTGTTCATAAAATGACTTTTGGAAAAAGGCCTTAATTTTTTAGTTAGCTTTAGGCCTCTAACACGGCTGAGCTGACCCTGCCGAGACCGAATATCAAGCATTAATCAATTAATAAATGAAAGGTATGTGCTTATCTTGCTTGCCTATTCAAAGGTTAATTGCCAACAACAATAAAATCATCATGAAAACTGAATTATACAATCAATCAAGCAAGTGATTTCAAACGTAACTTCATTTAGACATTTCATCAAACAGTTGGTGTGCATTTATCAAAATTATTGCAGAAATACAAATTTGGATTGATATGAGTTCCTAATGAAAATTTTAAACAAGAATCAGACCTAAATGACAAACTCATAAATCTAAGTTCATGAATTTAATCGTTAAGGGAAAAACAAAAACATATTTATGGAAAAAAATAAAACAAATTACCTGTAAATATGTATAAATGGTGAACAACAAAAGGGGTGGAGAAAGGCGAAGATAGATTGAATCGCAGCGATTTGTGTTTGTGAATTGGTTAATTGTTGTTCGGGTCTTGTAATTTCGATCACTAGTCTCGGATCGGGATTGTCAAATGTTCACCACAAGATCTAGTGGCGGTTGTGGTTGACGGTGCGGAGGTGAAGGGATGATGACAAATGATATTAGTGGTGAAGAAGGGGAGATGAGATGGTGCAGGTGAAGAGTGTGGGCATAAAGAGTATAATATGCCGCTGAATGATTCAGCATGATTTTGAAGCTGAATGATTTAGAGGAGTTCTGAACCATTAAGGGGCATTATTTTAACAAAACCAAACATGCTTGCATCTGAGCGATTCAGACATTGGCATCTGAATGAAGCCATTCAGTCACAAACAAACAAGCCCAAAGTCTAATTCATTCCTAATATGCCCATCTCAAGCTTCTTTGGGTCTTCTACTCCTTCCACAATCCACGTTGGGGGTTTTCACGGCTCTAACTTGCTTTGTTGTCTTCAATTGACCATATGACATTTAATTTTATATTAACAGCGTTTTGGATACCCCTGAGTCATAACCATCACCCTATTACCCGAGTAAGTCCTTTTGAGACGGGATGCAAACCATCTATACTGATTTTGACGCAACATTCCTGACTCAACTAGAAACACCATTGAGGAGGAAATCGTGGGATAACCCCCTTGAGCTAGGTTTCAAACCTAAGACTTCAAAGATCACAAGTCTTAACCATCACCCCAATACCATTGGATTAGAAGACAATTGCACCACATGACAGTTATTAGTAGAGATCATTAATTGTGACAATCAATATTCCAGGTCAATATTCGTACAGCCCTAATCGTGTTTATGTATTTTTAATTTCCTGTTAAGACTTAATTTCATACATTATTATGTCATTAAAGTCTAGCAAAACCAAACATATTAACATTATGCACTTTTATACTACACGTAATTTGACAACTTTATGAACTAGTGATTCACACAGAACACCTGGCAAATACAGTCATTGGTGATACATGAAACAATATCGTAACAAGTTCTTAAATCTTAATGCATGGGCAATGCATTTAACATAAACTCTAAAGTGAGCTAATCAACAACATATAAAAGGAGTACACATACCAATATTTTAATGAAGAGTGCAACACGAGTAACCAACTAAATCAAACACCCAAAACACCTCATTAAACTTAAATATAGGCTAATACAAGTGTATAGGGAGCATTTGTACTATATATGAAAATCAAAATCGGACGGATCTTTACCCGGAGTAGAGCATAAACTTAAAAAGATTAAAGAGGCCTATTTAAGAATAAGAAAATGACATCGTGATTTGGATTGGATCTCGATGAAACAATCCAATAATGAGAAGTTAATTGGATAAGTTTAAGAAAAGGAAGAGAAACTCATATTTAGTGAAAAAAAAAATCTTCTATTATAAGTTAGAAGGAACTTGCTACGAAAAAAGAAAAAAAATATAGGAATATACACATTGATTTTTTTTGAACCGTATGCTTTAAAAGACGCTTGTACGGTTCTTAAGGGATACAATTTGACCCTAATCAACCGACTTTATCGAGAAAGATTACTTTTTTTTAAGGTCAAGATGTTGATAGCGAGATCTCAAATCAACTTATTGGTCTTATGATATATCCCCGTAAGCCTATAAAAACAATGCATAAATACACGAATTACACCTAGTTACATTTATATTTGTAACTAATCTAAAACTAATATCAACATAACCTACATTTAACATCTAACACATAATTAACAAATCCTAAACCCTAAACTAATCCAATCGGTCGCTAATGTACACACATAGGATTGGGATCGTGTGAAAACTTTTTGAGTATCGAGAACTTTGAGAACCATTTTAAACTACTTAAAAACCCCTAAAACAAATAAAATTAAAATAATTAAACATAAAACAAAAAAACGCAAAAAAAAGTTGAAATATCAAAACATTTATCTAGCGTCCATCGTTAAAAAAAAAAACTTTCTCGATTTAGGAATAGGTTTTTTAGTCTACACATATGTATTTTAACATAATCTACACATATGTATATTATCATTTTTCTTAATTGTATACATGTACATTATCATTTCTCTCTCTATTTACATAATTTGTTAATTTATATACATAAATACATTATCATTTTCATACCAATCACATAACTTGTTAATTTTATTAATTTATACATATATGTCTAATACTTATTTTTTAATTGTAAACATGTATTTACATACACATTATTCTTTATACACCTATGTACATAATTATTTTCTTCTCAATTGACAGAATTTTATAATTTGTATACATCATACATTATCATTTTTCTATCCAATCACATAATTTGTCATTTTGTTTATAAGTTGTACATATATGCACATTTTTAACACGTAGCACATGCACATCCATGTGCTAGGTCTGCTAAGTCAATGTACAATCATTTTCCCTTTTTTGCTTCAAAAACTCATTTTTTGAGGAGCATTTTTCAATGTTTAAGGCTTCTTATCATATTTGAATGTTTTTGGTTTTTATTTATACAAACTGAAATTACAATATTTTTTGTATTTTTTCATATATTCTCCCCCTAAAATTAAAAACATTAAGAAAGAAAATAAATGAAAAACTGTACAAAACATAAAAATGAATAACCGAGCCTTTAATTTCTTTTAAAGTTTTAAACCATTTATACCAAGCAAATAGTTAAATCTCGTTTTGTCAAATGCTTGGTAAAAAAGTTAGCTTTCTGAAAATCCGTGTGAATCTTTTCAATATTTATTAGTTTCTACTTTCTTCTCATAGTAGTCATGGATAATATGATATCTAATTTCAATATGTTTCGTTTTTGAGTGGTGAATGGGATTTTTAGTTATACTTATCAAAACAGAATTATCAATAAAGATTGGAGTAGTAAGAAACTTCCAACCGTAATCTTGCAAATGCTGCTGGATCTATAAAACCTGTGAACAGCAAATCGAGGTTGCCACGTATTCGGGTTTAGCGGTTTAAGTAGAGACCGTTGTCTGCTTCTTACACTGCCACGAAATAAGCCGATTTCCTAAGAATTGATATCCTGCTTGGTAGACTTGAAGTTAATCTTGTACCCTCCATAGTCTGAATCTGTGTACGCAGTAAGATGAAAGCTGCCATCCTTGGGATACCATAACCCGATGTCAGGATTACCCCCTTAGATAGTGAAAAATATGATTAACAGCCGCCAGATGAGTCACTCGGGGACTCGATTGATACATGACACATAAACAAATAGCAAACATTATATCAGGACGAGAAGCAGTTAAGTACTTCAAAGAACCAATCATAGATCAATAGAGGGTCGGATCAACAGTGTCCTCCAATTTGTCTGGTGAAAAATTGTGACCCACAGGAAGAGGTGTCGAGGGGATTTTCCAGAAGTAATCTTGAATCGTCTCAAGACATCATATGTATTTGGTATGATGAATGAAAATTCCAGAATCAGACTGGTGAACCTGCAACCCCAAAAATAAATTCATCTCTCCCATCGAACTCATCTCAAACTTGGTCTGCATTGTCTTCTCAAAATCCTTACATAACTTGCCATTTGCTGAGCTAAAAATAATATCGTCGACGTATATCTGGACAAGGAAGAGATCTTCTTCCACAGTCTTGTTGAAAAGGATACAATCACAGTCCATCGTTTGAATCCGCTATTGATAAGATGGCCAACGTGCTGTACCAAGCTCTCGGGGCTTGGTGTAGACCGTATAAAGCCTTCTTTAATCGGTAAACACGCTCGGTATAATCAGGATCTTCAAAACCAGGAGGCTACTTCACATACACCTCTTCATGAATTTCCCCATTCAAGAATGCACTCTTTACGCCCATTTGATAAACTTTGAAGTTTTTGAAAGCTGCATAGGCCAAAAAAAATTCGTATAGCCTCCAGTCGTGCAACCGGATTATATACTTCAGTGTAATCTATGCCTTCTTGCTAATTAAATCCCTGGACGACTAATTGTGCTTTATTTCTCACGATTACCCAACGATCGTCCTTTTTGCATTTAAATACCCACTTCTTTGGGATCTCCTTCTTCACCCGAAATCAATGAGATCCCACACACGCAATCGCACAAACTGTTGCGGTTCTTCTTGCATTGCTTCTACCCATGAAGGTTCTTGAAGTGTCATTGAAACATTCGTCGGTTTATTTTGGGATAGAAAGCAAGTGTACTTGGTGATACTTATGATTCCTGTTGCATGCATATCAGCATACACACATAGTACTTTATCATCACATATATTAGCAACTTGTCGTCGCATACGAAATCCCTCGTTTACGTCACCAATAATGTTGTCCTGAAAATGATAAGAATGAATACGAAGAGTCGGGTTCTCAGGAACTTCAACATTGTTTTGTAGATTGGTGATTCTATCTTCAGCCGATTCAGCATTCAAAGTTTGGGAAGATTTTTTTCAACTTGTATCTTAGGAACATCACGAGATTCAACAAATGGTGAGGGAAAAAATCTTCAAAGTTGGCATCATCAGATTAAATAGAAACTTTATCTGAAATCTCTGGTTGATCGGGTACAACTATATCTTCATAAATAGAAGATCTTGAATTAGATAAAATCTCGTCTTCATGATAAGCACATAGGGTCCGTTGTACATCAACCGAGGGATATAAAGAATCTAATAGACCATCCTAATCAAACATCCAATAAGGTCCGTTGCCCATAGGTGGTGTGGTGTACCTTTGATAGTACACATGGTACCATTCTTCAAGACACCCAAAAGAGAAGTTAAACACATGTTTCTTAGGTGACGCATACCCAAGAGAGTATCCTTCTATCGCTTCTCTTCAAATTTACCCGCATCTTTCTTTAACATCATACAAGGACACCCAAATGGTTCAAAGGATTGAAGGTTCGGCTTATGGTTATTAAGAAGCTCGTAACTTGTCTTTTTCAACTTCTTTACCGTGAGAACTCTATTCAAAGTATAGCATGCAATATTCACAACTTTGTTCTAAAATTGAACTGGAAGCTTAAGAGTCTGCCAACATAGTTCTAGCCTCCTCAATTATAATCTGATTCTTCCTTTCAGCAACTTCGTTCTTCTGTTACACATACGGAGCACTATATTCATGATGAATTTCCTTTTGAATACAGGAAAAGTCCATCATACTGTTCTTAAACTCCGTGCCGTCATCACTTTGGATACGCCTCACTTTCAGCTTGTAAAGTGATTCGATCTTAGTGATCCAAGTTTTGCACGAGAACGGGTGCTTGATCCTTCGTGCTCATAAATAACACCCACAAAAATCGAGAATAGTCATCAGTGACGACAAAGCAATATAGATCTCTAGCAATACTCGGTTTGATCACAGACTAAACAGATCCACGTGTAGACGTTCCAAAGGAGTATTGATTGAGTTAATCAATTTTAGTGGATGTGATTTCTTCTTCTGTTTCCCTTTCTTGCACGCTACACATTGATCGGTCCTCTTTAAGTTTTCAATGAAACGCCATCAACTAAATCATTTGCCATCAAATGATTTATCTTGCGTATATGGATATGACCCATCCTTCTGTGCCAAAGGATCGTGTCTTTCTTAGTTGTTTTAGAGATAAAACATGTTGCTGATAATGAGGAAGCTGCAATTTTTGCCATATCAAGCACATAAATATCATGAGATCGTGGTGATCTCATGATAACCATATTTTCGGGAATAACAAATCCCAGTTTGAGAATTACACACTCTTATCAGTGAACAAAGTTGTATACTTTTTATCGCAAATCCGTGAAACACTCAACAGATTATGGTCAACTTTGTCACAATAAATTACTTTCTCAAATTTGATACTTCTCATTCCTTTGTAATTAATCCTCCTTGATTACTCGCGAAGGAAACATAACCCCTTTGAATATCCTTCACATTTGTAAGGAGATTAAGATTGCTGGTTATGTGCCGAGAGCATCCACCATCCATGATCCTTTTGTCTTCTGAAATAGTCTTTGATGAACTCTGCACAAGCAAGTAAATGTTTAGTTCAAAAAGGCAGCCCAAGCCTCAGTCTTGGGCTGAACCTTTGGTTCCTTTTGAGATAATTTAACCTTAGGTTCCCATATTGGAAGAACATCAAAAGGAACCTCAACCATGTTTGTTTTATTTTTCACATTGTGCTGGTGTAATTGATGAAATTGACTATAAGTCACAGTTGCCTTTGACTTCGTTTCAAGTATTCATCATGAATTACACTAGTGTCAACGTTTTAATAAAGAGGTTTAACAAGCTCAACCTTTTTTTCATTTACATTCTTACTTTCAACATTAACCCTCATGACCTTCCAAGGGTTAACTTCACTAAACACGATATGAGTATCATCAAGCTTAACTTGCGAAGGTTATCTTTTCAAACTACTCTTAACTATCGAAACTTGTTACTTAATTAAGGGTTTTCAATTTTACCTTAGAGACACATTTCTTTGCCACATGTCCTCTTTCACCACATGAGAAACAGGTTCTCATATCCAAAAACCCTTATGGTGAATTATCATTGACATTAACACCAGCATTGACGTGTGAATCCACAGGTTGAAAAGATGCTACCTTTACATTAGTAGTACCTATTTTGTTTTCACGTTTGTTCTTGTAAAACTCTAAATTAGAACACCTAGAGAAATTCTGAGGTGAATCCAATCCGGAAGACTTTACGAATTTAATGGATTTTAACAAACTTGTATTAACTTTCTCTTGAGATTTGTTAATCAATTTTGATTTTTCGAACTCCTTCTCAAGTTTAGTTAATCTTGATGTCTTATCAATAAATACAGTCTCTACCAATTCAGGTTTTATCAGGTACAAGGGAACAGTTTGATCATTAAACACTTGATTTATTCCCTTGATCTTAAAAACCCTTCCACTTTTTATGTTATCATGTTTCACATGAGTTATTAATTTCATTAAATCCTCATCCGAAATCACTTTCTTTTCATATGAAACGTGCTTCATACATTTAGAATTAAAACCAAATTTACTTCCCACAAAGTCATGTAGTTCACAAAGAATATGATTTTCAAGTGGAATGCTCTCATATTTGTGAATCACATTTGGCTCAACAATGTCTTTTACTAACACACCATGATCAGTTTCAGTAAAAACCACATTGCTTTGAATTTGAGATTTTGGAGTTGATTAAGGATTAGCAACTTTTAATGGTTCACTTATGTTAGATTTCTCCTTTTAATACCCTCATTCACAGTCATAGGAGGATCTATAGTCAAAGGACTATCAATATCCACTTTTTGTAAGTTTCCTATGTCTGGAATGGCTGTATAATCATTAAGAAATGGAGGAGTAATCTCAACATATCTTAAACCAGCTTTTCCATTTTTCTGATGAGTATTATTCACTCCAATTATTTGACAAGAAAGATGAATTTCTGTATGTATTTGCAGTTTTTCTGATAAGCATGTTTAAAATGTGGTTTGATATCCAATTTGTTGTATGTATTTGATATCCAATTTCTGATAAGCATGTTTAAAATGTGGTTTGATATCCAACTTGCTGTATGTATTTGCAGTTTTTCTCTAAACAGCTTGAGTATAGAAACTGTATTCATATCATATTTTCAGAACAATTTCTGGTTTTATTGAGATTCTGGTTTTATTTGTAGTGCAAGAGGCCAAAAATGATGGTCAGAGAGGCGGCCGGTTTGGCGGTCGTGATGGACGTGGTGGTCGTGGTGGACGTGGGTTCAATCGTGATTCTGCTGACAATGAGAATTCTTATGGAAACAACAATGGCTTTAATGGAAGTTACAGACCATCAGAAGACGGGGAGGTTAAGAAAGCCTCTGAAAGACGTGGTAGGTATGGTGGGCCCCGCGGTGGCTACCGTGGCGGCCGCCGAGGTGGTTACACTAATGGTGATGCGGCAAATGGTGAACGTCTCAAAAGGGTGCATGAACGCCACAGTGGCACTGGTTGTGGGTGAGCCCATTTTCATCTAACGCTTTTTGTAAAATGAAAACATATTACTATCTTGTCACATGTTTTAATTATCTTATTATTTGGTTTGCAGCAATGAGGTTAAGCGTGAAGGTGCTGGACATGGAAATTAGGGTACTGTAACTGATGAGATTGCAGTGTAAGTTTTCACAAATTTGAAACATTAAGTAGTGTTTTTATTATTTTATTGTTTTTTATGTTTGATTTAAAAAATTTGATATAGGGAGCCTGAAGAATTTGTTGTTGAAGTTGAGAAGAATGGGGATGCTGAGAAGCCAGCTGGACAGGAAGATGGAGTTGATGCTAATAAGGAAAATCCCGAGGAGAAGGTAAAAGAGAAGGAGCCCGAGGAAAAGGTGAATCTTTGTTTTCTGTAGGTTTAGGCGTTATTTTCATCTGCAACCGTAAACACTTCTTTTTGATGACAATAAAACTGGACTGAACCTGTTTTTTTAGTATTATACATTTTTTTTATCTCTACCATTTTTTTTTATCAGACTTAATGCTTAAATTGGTTATGCATGAAATAAACATATTAAATTGTTATATTTTGCATTTTAGTTTGGTTTTGAAATGTGTGATGCGTATGCATTATGCATGTGACTTATTTTGTTCAACTTACTATCAAGCTCAATATCACCGAGAGGCACATGGGCCTCCTCATCTGCTAAACATTTCCTCAAATGAGACGCGTGAAAGTAGGATGAATCCCCGCGAGCTCATCGGGCAAATCCAGTCTATACGCTACCTCACCAACCCGTGACAAGATGCGGAATAGACCAATAAACCTCGGACTAAGCTTCCCCCTCTTACGAAAACGAATGATACCCTTCCAAGGAGAAACTTTTAGCATTACCCGATCACCAGCCTCGAACACAATAGGCCTCCGCCTTTTGTCCGCATAGGACTTTTGACGATCACGAGCGGCCTTCATAAAATCATTAATCTTATCGAGCTTCTCAGTTGTAGCCTCAACCACCTCCAAACTACCCAACTGTTTCTGACCAATGGAGCCCTAACAGACCAGGGTCCTACACCTACGCCCATACAACATCTCAAACGGCGGCATCCCAATAGTGGCGTGGTAACTGTTATTATTAGAAAATTCGACCAATGGTAAATGACGATCCCAACTACCACCAAAATCGATAACACAAGCCCGCAACATATCCTCAAGAGTCTGTATAGTCCTCTCGGACTGACCATCTGTTTGCGGGTGATAAGCGGTACTAATGAGGAGTTTGGTACCCATCTCCTCATGAATTTTTTTCCAAAACCTAGAGGTGAAACGAGTATCTCTATCCGAAACAATAGACATAGGCACCTTGTGCCTAGAAACAATCTCACGAATGAATACATCGGCCAACTGCTCGGAATTAAAAGTTTATCGAATCGGCAAGAAATGAGCGCTCTTAGTCAATCTATCAACTATTACCCAAATGGTGTCATAATTACCCCTAGGAGTACGAGGCAGTTTAGTCACAAAATCCATCGTAAGATGCTCCCACTTCCACTCAGGTATTTCCAGGGTAGAAGTTTCCCGAAAGGCTTCTGGTGCTCAGCCTTAACTTGTAGACATGTCAAACACTTACTCACGTACTGAGCCACCTCATACTGCTGGCCACCTGTAACGCCCGTTAATTCCGATTTCAAGGATTAAAGATTGTAGAGTATGTATAATTCTCGGGATTTATCCGACGTTTCTCGGAAGCCTTTACGTCATCCCGGTGCGTCTAATTGCTTAAAATTTCTTCCAATTTGCATTATTATTATTTTACGAGGGCTAGAATGAAAAAGTTTTATGATATAACACTAAACAAAAAAAAAATAAACCCTAGTGCAGCCTCCTATCCGATCGGCCACTTCCAGCACCTCCCCCCTTTCATTGCTTCGGCTTTTTGATCGATTCCAAGCTCCAAGAAGTAGTTCAAGGTATGTACTACAATCCCCAACACTCTTTTTGTTCACCCCTGATCGTTTTGATGCTCAATTTTGCCGAAACTTTTCGTTGGACAGATTTCGGCCAAGGTGTCATTGACCCACTTCCCGTGGATAAAAATTAGAGTTTCCGATGTAGAAAGATCCCCAGGTATGGCATTTACATCATATTAAAATTTCGTGGTCATTGGAGGTGTTTAGGTCGGTCAATCGATTTTAATTCGAAAACTAGGGTTTATCGGGTGTAGAATTGCAAATTGTTGAGTTTGATGCGTTAATTGATCGGGTGACCGACCGAATCAGTTGTACAGCCCTAGGGGGGTTTAAGGGCTGTGGAAAAATTATTTTTTTGATGCTCGGGGCTGTTGTGGTTAGTGCTTTGTCAATCGAGTCGGCGGTGCGCGAATTTTCGTTTAAACGTTAAAGTAAGAGTTGTAAAAAGGAACCGTCAACCCTATCAACTCGGGTGACATAATCTTGATGATGAAAAGATTTAAAATGGAATTTGGTCCATTCGGGGCTGATTCGTTAATAAATGGTTTTAAGGTTTATTACACGCGCATTCGACCCGATTTGATTGTCCTTGGGCCAAGTTGTTGGGCCTTGGGCCAAGTGTTGGGCCTTGGGCCAAGTTGTTGGGCCTTGGGCCAAGTGGTTGAGCCTTGGGCCAAGTGTTGGGCCTTGGGCCAAGTTGTTGGGCCTCGGGCCAAGTGTTGGGCCTTGGGCCAGAGTGTTGGGCTTGAACGGCCCATTAGGCAATAGTGCTCTTACGGTCCAGTCTAGTAATGTGTTGTGTATAATTTACAGGCCCTTGATTGTGATCGTGTACTTAGGATTCTCCTAGCTCGTTGCAGGTGTTCGATTGATTTCAAGTGAGTTCATGATGCCCTTTTTACTCTTTTTACTTTTGGGCTAGCATGCACACCTAAGTGTTTTCTTACATGTGGAAAGGTTTTAAACGAGTTTATATAGGCCTGCTAGTATATGGTAGACCTTGGGATGTTAAATATATATATATATATATATGTATATACATTATTTCTTGGCCTATATCTGGCGATGTTGTAGTTGTTTCGACTACTGATGTTGTGTATGCCTACTTTGTGTTTGCATGCACTGATGTTACGTGTTTGGGTTGTACGTTTGCTCGACCCTGATGTTATACGTGGATGTTATATATATATACTGTGATATATATAGAGATGTAATTGAAAGGATGTTTACATATACATTTTGTATATGCATGTGAGTCATACCAAAAGTTTTAAAGCGTAAAAGGGTACATTCATCAAATCATCATTACCGAACTAAACATCCTCATACATGCATATACAAAATGTATATGTAAACATATACATTTTGTATATGCATGTATGAGGATGTTTAGTTCGGTAATGATGATTTGATGAATGTACCCTTTTACGCTTTAAAACTTTTGGTATGACTATCATAACTATTATTTAATGATATTATTTACTTAAAACTTGAACTCACTCAGCTCAAGCTGACTTTGTGTGCATGTTAGTGTGAGTTTTAGGTTAGGAAGAGGATGCCTTATCGCTTGGACGTGCACGAAGCTACTTGGACGGTGAAGGGCATACGGGAATTGAAGTTTCACTATTAAACATTTATTTTTAAACGTTTTTATTTAAAGATAACTATGTTGATTTTGGGCAAAATTCCTGGGTTTGGGAACTTATTTTATTATTTATGTTTTCCGCTGAATTATACTCTGAGATGTTGGTTTTAATGAAAAGAATTGTTTTTAAGCTTAATTATTTTACAAGCGTTCTGAATGATTACCAACTGTGGGGTTCCCGGGGTTCGGGGCCTTACACCACCAGTAATTTTTCTTCAGGTCTTGGTACATCTTAGTCGCGCCTGGATGAATGGAATAGCGCGACTTGTGTGCTTCGTCCAATATTTTACCCCTGAATCCCCCATACCTGGGTACCCATAAACGACCATCCTTATACTTCACCCCGTCACCGACGTTCTCCAACAATTTTTCCTGATCCCAGATACACTCTAACGCAATCCACTCCACCTGTAAAGCCTCATTCTGAACGTTGGCTATCCGTTACAAAATATTGGGTTTGAGAATAAGCTGGTAAGATCTCACACGAATAGGTTTCGGTCTCTCTTTCTGGCTCAACGTGTCTGTTACCGCGTTAGCCTTACCGGGATGGTACATAATCTCCAAATCATAATCCTTATTTAATTCCAGCCATCGGCGCTAACGCATATTCAGTTCCTTTTGCTCGAAGAAATACTTTAAGCTCTTATGATTGGTATAGATAACACAAGGGACACCGTACAAATAATGCCTCCACAACTTAAGCGAAAACACAATCGCCGCCAGCTCCAAATCGTGAGTAGGATAATTCGCCTCATGAGGCTTTAACTGCTGTGAGGCATAAGCGATGACTCGGCCTCGTTGCATCAGAACACACCCAAGCCCCTGGTAAGAGGCATCAGAATAAACAACTAGATCGTCAGTGCCATCGGGTAATGCTAAAATCGGAGCATGCGTCAACCTGTTCTTTAATTCGAAAATAGCCTCCTCCTGCTCGGTATCCCAAAATAACTTAATGCTCTTCTTGGTCAACTTGGTCAATGATGATGCAATCTTCGAAAAGTCGAGAATGAAGCGGCGGTAATACCCCGCCAAGCCCAGAAAGCTATGGATTTCGGACGGAGACTTAGGAGATTCCCATTCGTTTACAGCTTCCATCTTTGCAGGGTCAACCAAAATACCACTCGGGTTAATAACATGACCCAAGAACTGAACCTCGCGTAACCAAAAAGAACACTTAGAAAATTTCACGTACAACTTGTTCTTTCGCAGAGCTTCCAAAACTTCCGTGAGATGACCGGCGTGATCGGATTCACTTTTGGAATACACAAGAATGTCGTCGATGAACAGAATAACCGAACGATCGAGCATCGGCCTACACACCCGGTTCATAAGATCCAAGAATGCAGCCGGTGCGTTGGTCAAACCGAATGACATCACTAGGAATTCATAATGTCCATAACGAGTGCGGAAGGCAGTCTTAGGGATATCCTCCTCCCAAATTTTCAACTGATGATACCCGGACCTATGGTCGATCTTCGTGAACCAACTAGCTCCTTGGAGCTGATCAAATAAGTCGTCGATCCTTGGTAGAGGGTACCGATTCGTCCTAGTGAGTTTATTCAATTAACGGTAGTCGATGCACATTCGCATGCTAACGTCCTTCTTCTTGACGAACAGGACCGGGGCATTCCAAGGTGAGATGCTCGGTCGAATGAATCCCTTATCGAGCAAGTCCTCCAATTGAGCCATAAGTTCTTTCATTTCATTCGGTGCTAGACGGTAAGGGGCTCGAGCAACAGGTTTTGCGCCCGGCACAAGGTCTATCTGGAACTCGACCTCGCGATCCGGTTTCATTCGGTGCTACACTATCACATATACGATTCCGAAAGAATGAGAAATTATAACGGTAGAATATAAAGACGAATAAGGAAAAAGTACCTGAAACAACGTTCGCATCATCCTTTGCCTATCTCTTGGAGATGTTGAAGGCCCTTACCCCCTTCGGCTTCTCTTCCACCTTCCCCCTCAAGGAAGTCCCCTGACCGGACCCCCCCGCCTTTCTGGTAGGACAGTTTGATGCCAAGTGGCCGGCACCCTTACAGCGGAAACAAGTCAACGTCGGACACTCGAAATGGGGGTGTCCAACCTTATCACATCGAAAACAGGAACCAGACCCGATTTTACATACCCCATGTGCGGTTTCCCGCACTTTTTGCAATTACCAAACGCCGCATCCCTCTTAAATTCTGAAGTCTCAGTCTTTACCCTCTTCTCAGTCGAATTAAAATTGCTTCCACCTAGTCGCTTACCGTACGAATTTAAGTTCCATGTCTTCCTAGTCTCAGTTGGCAGTAACTTCTCCCTCTGATCATACAATGTGCCCACTAGGGTAACCACTGAGTAAAACGAGCTCATGTCGGTGGTCACCACACCCCTACGAACATCCACCCTTCACATATTTCTTAATCCTCTTAGCTTCGGGAGTAACCAGATCGGGACATAATCGAGCCATCTTATTAAACATTGTGGTATACTCCCGATGCGTCGTACTACCCGCCTCAAAGGTCAAGAATTCCTGTTCAATCTTATCCATTTCTTGTGGAGGACAAAACTGATCAAGAACCAATTTCTTCAACCCATCCTCCTAATATAACGATCACCCATAGCCTGTGCCAGATTATCCCACCAACACAGTGCCTCGGAACGAAATGAGGCAGTAGCATAAGTCACCATGTCCTCCCCCTCATTTTACTAACTCTCAAAACGGCCTCTATCTCCCTCACCCACTGATGTGCTGCCAACGCATCCTTAGTACCATCGAAAGAAGGAGGGTCACATTTCTTAAGGTCTCCATACGAGCAACCCCGGGTAGATACACTAATAGCACGAACCTCCTCTTTATCCTCACTCGGTACATATACCTCTTCCTCCTCGACCTGCGTCTCCTTACCCTTCGTTTCCTTATCTGAACTCTTACCGACCAAAGATTCCTCCATGGCTCTAATGGATTTAGCAACGATCTCGGGAATGGCGCTATGGAGAACCTGATAAACCTCATCCGCGATTGCCCGCGCATAGCAGGATCTAAGGCGGGGTTATCCCCCTCCTCATGAATCGGGGTTTCTTCATATTGGGGAGTAGGAATCTCACTCTCGGCTTCGGCACGTGGCTTATGACCACGACCACGAACACTAGGACCACCTCTCTTAGCTGCACGAGTATTAACCATGACTTATTATTACAAAGACAGAATTTTAACATGGTCAAGTACAAGTGTCATTTAGAACATGTAAGGTAAGGGTAAACTATTAATGACGTTGATCAAGTGTAATTAGTCGTTTACTTTACCCGCCTGTCCTAATCACCCCTGGTCCTAACAACATTAGCATTCTATCTAACAATTAAACAATTAATCATATACTGGAAACTTTAAAAATTCAAAGGAATGACTAAACATTTAAAGTTACCTCTTGGCGTGGAGCTACTCGCGATGGGCATACTAGTCTTTTCCCTTACAGTTCGAGTCCAAGCATTCGGGGATGCTCGGATCCCTAGAACCATGGCTCTGATACCAACTTGTAAGACCCCGAATCCCGAGAATCCACAGTTGGTATTCATACAAGAAACTTACAAAATACTTAAACTCAAAACAATTCATTTCATTTCAAAAAGCAGTTCAGAGTATAAATCAGCGGAAAATCAAAATTATTAAAACAAGTTCCCAAAACCCGGGAATTATGCCCAAAACCAAATTTCAATGTATTTAGTAAAAATATAAAAGAACAATGTTCATTAATAAAACTTCCGACAAAATATGCCCTCCACCGCCCAAGTAGCCTCTTGCATGTCCAAGTGGTAATGCATCCTCCTCCTAACCTGAAACTCACACTAACATGCACACAAAGTTAGCTTGAGCTGAGTGAGTTCAAGTTTTAATAATTGACATTTATAATAATCATTCAAAGAATTTTATAATAAAACGGGATACAAACAGTTAAGCCATCATCACAATAAGTATTCATACATATATGTATACATCTATATCCCTATAATTATCATCCATGTAATAACATCAGGGTCGAGCACACGTACAACCCAAACACGTATCATCTCATCCAACGTATGCAAACACAAAGTAGGCATACGTAAACATCCTTAGTCGATAACGACTAATTAACCTCGCCAATTATTGGCCATACAATAATACATGTATAAACATACTTACAGAAATACAATATATCATCCCAAAGCCTACCCTATACAAGTAAGCCCATACAAAATAATTAAAACGGTTCATCACGCAAAATCACTTAGGTGTATGCTAGCCCAAAAACTTAAAAAAAGTAAAAAGGGGCATCATGAACTCACCTAACACAAGGCACGATTTCACCACGAGCTAGAGAACCCCTAAGTATCCCCACAACTCAAACGCCTATCGGTTTACATACAATCATTACTAACGACATCGAAAGGACTCGTTTATCCTACGAGACGTTCTAACATGGTTCGAGTTACCTAAAGCCTCGACCTCATCAAACTCAATCATAACAGCCCCCGGGGCCTTACATTTACCAACACGACCCTTAGGTACTCCCGGGAATAAAGAATTTCCAAATCACCCCCGGAAGCATTAGGTGATACTAACACGCACGTTTAAGAGTTGTTTAGGCAATTAACATCCAAATCAGCCCAGTGGGGACCCAATATGATAAATTCACAGCCAAAAAGTCCACACGACGCTACACGAGTCAAATGGGTCGGTAACTGGCAAGCACAACGCACCAACTATTCAATAAACGCGAATGCGCGTTGTACCGAACCGTTTGAGTAACCGATAACCAATTCAGCCCCAATACTTATAAAAATCATTTTCCAACAGCCCGTACATTAAACCGAAGCTATCCAAACTGAATTGGTCATTACTTACTTCGTCCCTCGCGTTAAACGCAACAAATTACTATTCTAGACAACCGAAAACTAGTTTTCAATCTACAACTAGTTGACCAATCAAACGAACACCAATGAACATGATTTTAAAGTATGTTATACTAGACATACCTAGGAAGATGTTGGGGCAAAAACCTCCACCAAAACAGTTCCGAAATTGCTCAATTGGACAGCCACCGGGTTAGCCTAGAACAAGCCATTATCGATCAATAAGCGCGTTAATATGACCAATTAAGGTGTAAAAGACTTGAGGAAACATGAGACTAACCTTCAATTGAAGTTTTATGGTCTAACCATGGCTGCAAAAAAGAAAATCGGGGGGTGGGGGGAGCTGCTGGTCGACGATCGCAGGTAGGAGAGGGGGGGGGGGCTAGGCTTTTGTGTTATAACATAAAATGTTACACTTTAGTCCTTAGAGTTGGAAGTATGCAGCAAGTTGCAAGAAAAGTAAATGGATTTAACGTACCGGAAAGATGAGAAGGTCGTCGAGCAATGCCGGATAACTCCCGAGACTTGTACATACTTTACAAGATTTAAATCATTAAACCGAAAGTGACGGGCGTTACAAATTTGAATTAAATGACAACTGTAGTGCACTAGACAACAAATCAGGACTGTACTAACCAAACGTTAGGTATAAATAAGGGACTTAGAAACTTTTTCACATATTTAATCTCCTGCTCTAAACCTAATAAGAAAACCTCTTGCTCTTGCAAACCCTGCTCGCTCAGACTTTCCATTTGTTCTCAATACTACTTCGAACATAGCCATTTGCTCTGTTTCGATCTTGGTAAGATATCCATCACTGTCATCGTATCCCCAAGTTGCGAAATTAGGGTTTCTATTTGACCATTTACTGACTGTTTACTTGATTTTTTTAGGTACGCATACGACTACGGAACAAGTTACTGAAGACACTATTCTTCTCTAACTACTCACCGCTATCGATTTTGCACTTCTGAATACCGACTATTCTATTGTTTTGCAGATCTGAGAGCGATGAAGTTCGAATCTAGACACAATATGTGCACTCTATTGGAAGTAAATGATGACAATAGGGAATTGGAGTTAATTATCAAATTCCTAAATAACTCCAACTTAAGGGTAGCATTGACAAAGAGCCCAACGATATATAGAAATCACATCACCGATTTCTGGAACTCTATATAAATGGGAAAAGAATAGAAGCATCTGTCCTCAATCAATATATTGAGATCACTGAGGCTTCGATCAGAGAGGCACTACATTTAAATGACAATCATGAAGTGTTGCCATTGTATTCGGTCCCAAGACTTATAAGAATCTTTCTAGAAACCATGGGATATCAAGCAGTGTAAATGAGGGACAATTTCAGAAAGGAAGCTTTCCCTTGCTCTACAAATTTCTAATATATCATGCCATCCAGTCCCTGTCTCCAAGGAGAGGGACTTGGACTTTATTAAGCAGAGAACTTGCCACCATGACAGTAGCCATCTTGTATCAACAACCATTCAATTTCTCAAAATTTATCTTCAATGGTTTAGTTTAAAATGCTGAGAAGGAGGTGAATCAAAGATTTCTCATGTACCCAAGATTTCTCTAGATTCTCATTAACAGATCGCTGCAAAATCTGCAACTGACAGGAGAAGTTCTCAGATTACAAAACCCTAACATATGTTAGGGGATGAAGGATGCAAGGAGTAAGTTTACTGATAATGCAGACTGGGATATTCTGCTTTGGTTGTTTTTTCCGGGTGTGGGAGTAATTGATGTACCACTCACTCCGGGAGATGATGAAGATGAAGGTGACAACGATGATGGCAATGATGATGATAATGATCAGGTAAATGATGGTGATGGTGATGCTAATGAGCCTATTAATGAACCAATTGCCCATGAAGCTGAAAATGTTGAGGGTGTGGGTCTTAATGCGGAAATCAATGAACTAGTTATTGATCCAGTTGGGAATGAGTTGACTGCATTTGTAGGTACTGGATCAGGGGCGCATTTGGATACTCAAGAAGGTGATAGTGAATCAGCAAATGAGGTTAATGAACCAGTGGTCGGTACAGGTGAAGAAGCAACTGCTCAAATGGACGATGATGTTTTTATTGCACAAGTGGTCTCAAATGTGACTGAAACTATTTAGAAGATCACGCCACCTGATTCACCAGACCCTACAGAAAACCAAGATGATACAGAATCCCTTTATTCTGAGCCTGCTCATGATAATATTCCCTCATCTCCTGACATAACAGATCCACTCAATTCAGAGCCTGAACCAATTCAAAAAACACACATTCCTTCACCACCTACATCTCCTATCCAACAACCAATCATCTCATCCCCACCTTTGTCACCACCAGCCAACACTACCCAAGAAACACATATCTCAACACCACCAACCTCACCTCTACAAGATCCTATACCTACTGAGACCATTCATACTTCCCAAACTGTCCCTAAAGAACCTGAATCCTACAAACTACCCTCACCAGAATCCTCCTCACCCGAACCATTCTCAGAACCAGACTTTAAACCCACTCAAGAAACACCACAATCAAGCCCGAACATTTATGATATTATTTCTGAAAATGCAGCATTGGAGTTAGAAAATATTATGCTGAAAGAGAAAAATGCGGTTCTGGAGATAAGGAATAAAGCACTTGAGACTGCTCTGCAACAGGCTCTATTAAAAATTCAAACCTTGGAGCACTCTGAGGTTGAGAAGACCTTAGATGCATCAAAACAGGGGGAGAATACTGAAGATGAAAGTGGCTTGAAACTGATTGAAAACATATATGCCAGTTCAAGTGATGAAACTGCAGAAGCTGGAACCTCAGATGCTCTAAAAATGATAAATGAAGTGTAACACCCCGGCTAAAGCGGACACGCCTGAGTGTGACGTACAGATTGCTCAAACACACGTGACACTATTAGGTGACCATAATAACATTATCATTTAAATATTCATGTAACACAAGTTTATCAAATAATACAAGTTGTAACAAACAAGTAAACAAATGATAAGTTGTTCTTTGAATATCCTATAGGCATGCTATGTTTCTTATAACTTTCATCCTCGTATCTTTACACCTGTAACATATGTATAAAATAAATTCAGCTATGAACATAGCTGGTGAGATTCCCACAGTTTGATATAATACGTAAAAATCATACAATTCATGGACAAGTGATAAACGAGCAAGTAAAGTCCTTACAATTCATGGACAAGTGATAAACGAGCAAGTAAAGTCCTTTCCAGTTGGTATCAACCAATGCACTCGGGTAATCGCGCAAGTAAGGTCCTTTCTAGTGGGTAACAACCAACGTACTCGGATAATGAGGCCCTTTACCACTCGATACAAATGGACCTGAGTGCAAAGGGGAGCGTATGATCGTACTTATTGAGGCTACCACGCGAAAGTAAATTCGAGCAAGTAATCAAGTAACACACAAGTCCATATAGTAAATTGCAGTTTGTAATCGAAATCGTAATACTTGAATTTTGTAATAGATACATATGCTACCCCAAAATATGAAAACGTTTAAAAGGGGGTTATGAGAAACTCACCTTAAAATTGAAGATAACTTAGAATAAAATCGAAAGCGCAATAATGAAACTGAAGCAACCGAGAGTACGTTTAAAGAATCCAAAATGATGGAACTTCTCGAGCTATAAATAAATAAATGCAAAATTTAAACACCAATCTAACGGAATTATTAAAGTTGATTAATTGTTAGGAATAAGTATTATTTTATTATTTTAAGACAACGATTATTTTAATATTATTCTAAGTCTTAATGGTTTTAACGAAACTTTAAGTTAACGAAATAAGGTTCAACGAACAAATTTAAGTTGACTAGTTAATGCTAATGCATCGTAATAATAAAGAAAAACTAATCTTAATGATTTAACGAAAATATTATCAATTTAACGCTAAGTTTGAATGTGTTTTATCGTGAAAATGAAAATGTTAACGTTTTTAGATAAATTAAATTTTATTTTAACCAACATTAGAAAATTTGATTAACACAATAATGAGAAGTGTTATATTTGCGAATTATGGATTTTAATGATAGTCTTAACTCGAATTATTATTGTTAACCGAATATAGTTATCTCTAATGTTTTAATGAATTATTAATAACGAATTAAAGTTTAATGGAAACAGAACTAACGTAATTAATATTAAAGTTTTAACGAACTATATTATTTAAACATTATCTCAACTAATAGTTTATTATTTGATTTTTATGGATTGCGGGTTTTATCGAAAATTTAGCTTGAAACAATTATTTAAATGAAAGTTAAAGTTAACGACACGGAAATAATTATTAACGGATTTCACGAAGCGTTACGAATATGAGAAAGTTGGGTTTTTGGATAAAATGATAAGTTATAGTTTATAAAAATTTTATCTAGTTTAAAAAAATAATTTTATTTGATTTATAATTAGTTTATTTGATTTTTGATATAAATAAATCAGGTTTTAAAAATAATACCAGAAAATTTGCTTTGACCCGGGGTTCGTGTCACACCCCGACTAGCATAATGCGGAAGCGTAAAACGGGAATGTAACAGACACCTCTGGTATCAACAACATTGTTTATAAAGAAACATTACAACTAATTTACATTATATTACATCGGTCTATCTTTTATTACAAACTAGGTGTTACACCAAGATATACTCATAAGCTACTCTAGCCATACTGGTAGCCTTGCCTCTATTCACACTGCATCGATCACATTTAGTAACAGGTAGCACACAATCACGGATTTTCTAACTTCGGTAACCCTGAAAAGCAGTTTAAAAAGGGTCAACTACTGGAGTTGGTGAGTTTCACGAGTTTCAAGAAAACAGTAATGAGTATTCGCAAGTCAACCCTTGTAATCATGAAATAAGTATGGATGTATGTATGTATGTACGTTCACAAGTGCGTTTGTTTGTATGTTTATAATGTAATTATGCTAATTTACAGTGAAGCCTTGACTGTATGTGCTGCGTGCATCCATTTCCCACGCTCAATCAACTACTGTGGCACCCTTCCGCCCACAACATGCCCCGGTAGCTATGCCTAACACTACATAGCGGGTTCGTAAAAATATGGATATGTGCAAACGGGATAATGTCTCAGCAACCGTACTGGCCCCGCCTGGGTTTGTCAAACCAATAGTACTATTCACAAGCCACCGGCTCGAAGTTAATCACTGTGTTAGTGGGGACTTTCATGTGTTAGCACTTAGATAATTCACATCATCACATGTTTCAGGTATGTATATAGATATAAGCAAACATGCTTTTCACCCCAAAAGTTCGTAAAACAGTTTAAAAGTGGGGTCATGAAACTCACGGTTTTGTAGATATTCCGTACTGTATCAACTCGTGGTTTGTTCAGTCCGCTATCAGTAGTTCCTATAATTAATATTATAATAATATTAATATTTTAATATTATTATAATCTCAATACTAAACTGGGCTGTATAACTAATCTGGGTGTAGCTGGAACGCCCAGAAAGTGGCAATAGGCTTAGGTTGTGATGTTGTTCAATGTCTAATACTTAAAACTGAACTTGGCTCAGATTCCCGTTTTCCCAGATGGGCCAAGTTGTTCGTTTACTCGTTCAGAAAACAGTTATGGGAAAATACGCTTGGGTAAATGTATTGGTTAATAAAATGATTAAGTTATAAAGAAAGATCACATACTGGGGTCCCGGATTAGCCACGGGGCCCGTTTCCGTTTATTCAGTTTGATTTAAGAAGAAAAGCGCACAATCCACCCGGATTGTCCAGGTTTCTCATAGAAAAGTTCATTTTCACTTAACTAGTCCAAAAATATGATTTTTGATCACTCTTGGTGTTTTGATATTCCCGCAGATTCACTAGTCGCGAACTTGCCGGTTTTTATAAAAACTGAATTTGTTTAATATTTAGATTAGCATAATTAATTAATCGTTAATCATTAAATTATGAAAATTTAACCACTTATCAATTAAAATATGTAGATTTTTATAAAAATATTTCTGGAATTTATTTACTGATTTATTAATTTATAAAAATTCATTTTATCAGCTATATTTCGTCTGAAAATCGTCCGTTTACCCCAAACAATTTCCAAAAATTCACCAAAAATTCCTGAATACTCAAATCATGTTCCAAAACAACCTGTATCAATTCCAGAATGTAAAAAAACTCGTGCGATATTCTTTTCGGCCCAATTTCGGCTGTAAAAATTCACACGAACGCAATTAAACAAAACACCTTTAAACTTCTTCAAATGATCCCAAAATTTATATGTGACCAAAATACATCAAATCTGAGTTCCCAGAAAAATTTCATAATTTTTGAAGTATTTTAGCTATTTTTCCCAAATAAATGTCCCAATTCGGTAATAAATTCGCCAAATATTCTCGGATGGTCGAAAAATTACCAAATTTAAACAGGGACTCACTGACATGATCCGTGATATCCCTGCAAAATTTCAAGTCCTAAAAATATGTACATCACAACCTTAACCTAATAGCCCGTAAGCGAGTGTTTCGGCATTACCTCAGCGGGTTTGGCTCGTTTCCGACCTTTTAATCAAGTTTTCAGGTTCTTGTGCTTCTATGAAAGCTAGGTACAAGTCCTATATCACAAACCAAGCAATATTTTATCAACATAACAGCTCTTAAGTTAGGGTTTCGGCTAGTGTACAAAAACGAACTTTTGAACCGTAAAAACGTCGTTTCAACCCTTTAATCCGTGTTTATGGCCAAAAAAACTATCAAAACAGGTTCCTTACCATGTGTATGATCAAAACATGTTTATGGGCCATTTTAGGATTTTTACACGGTTAGGAATGATTTTTAGTAAACAAGACATGTTTTTATGGTATTAAACAAGTTCAAACAAGTAAAAAAACTACTTATTTAAGCTCTTACCTTAGGGTTTTGGAAGTTTTCTGGCTGGAGTAAAGTTTATGTCCAGAATTTTCAAGAATTAGTGTTGGAAATGGCTTGAATCTAGTTTAAATGTGAAAGAAAAATAAGGGGGGGGGGGGGGGGGGTGGCGGCTGCAGCCGGAACTCCCTTTGGGCCCATGATGGGCTGTTTTGGCCCATTAATCTGGTTTCTCCAGCCCAAATACGAAAAGCCCGGTCCAAATTTAGTTCGGGTTCGGTTTTTGGCGCGAAAAACTTATCGGGTGCATTAAACAGCGCGAAAACGAGTGTTTTTCGGCTAGTTTTGTATAAAATTATAAAAACATACTATATGTTTGTAAAAATCAAAAATATTTTCACGGATCGCTTAATACATTTCAAATAAGTGTTTGGTAAGTCTTTTTCGGCTTAACGGATGATACAATGCTTGGTTTGTAACTATCTTTCGCCTTTAAATCTATAGCGGGTGGTTAAACGAGCATGTTTTCGTTTAACTTGTTTGCTATCAAACTAAGACCATATTTCTAATATTTTAGCTTGTATAGATCGTATATCACTTATAAATGGCCCCCCGAGATATCTGGGTCATAACCCGACCCGTTCGGTTAATCGTTCGTTTGTTACTCAAAAGGCGTTTATTTACTTAAACGGTAAATACGAGCTGAGGTGTACCTCGTTTTGGCTCAAATGTCACAGTTCGCACCCGGGTCTATGGTTTAGTTACAAACAGGTCTAACCATCAGACCAGGAGGGGAAGTTGATCATGAACCAAAAAACAAAATATAAATATCATATTAACTTGTTCATCTTCTCCATAAACAAAACCCTAGGTCTTCAAACTGTTAATCCGTTTCATGATCGATGGAATTGACCTAGGGGTTTTGTTAATCACTAAAAAACAAATTGGAACCATATACTAATTACCTCTAGACGTGAGGAGTTGACGATGAACGACGGTGGCCGGAGTAATGAACTTGGATGGATTAATTAAGCAATATAAAGTGTATTAGAGTTTTGATATGAGGGACGGGTTTAGAAGAAGGTAAAGGCCCTGTTTATACTAACAATTTGATCGTATGTCGCTCAATGTTCGTTAATGATATATCCCGTAATTTCCAGCGAGGTTAACGAAATTATTTCCGTGATTAGGACGTTATAATATAATTAGAAGATTGATTAACGCTTGTTATGGTCGTCTAAATTTGTTATACTAAACATACGGGTCAAGGAACGAGGATTTCGGGGTGTAATGGAGGTCATCGGAAAATCGGCGCCGTCGCCGGAGGTGTCGCTGGCCAGGAAAACGGGGTGGGTGACGGGCTGGGTATGGATGGGATTGATTTATTATATCTTTTATAGTTTGGCCCCTCAAGATTCATATTATCATAAAATCTAATTTAAAGTTAACTTACTGTAAGGCCCCGAATCCCGGGAACCCACAGTTGGTAATCATTCAAAACACTCGTAAAAATAATTAATCTTAAAAACAATTCTTTTCATTAAAATAAGTATCACAGAGTGTAATTCGGCGGAAAATGTAAATAAGTAAATGAGTTCCCAAAACCCGGGAATTTTGCCCAAAATCAACATATTATCTTTAAATAAAAACTTTTAAAAATAAATGTTTAATAATAAAATCTTCAATTCCCGTATGCCCTTCACCGTCCAAGTAGCTTCGTGCACGTCCAAGCGATAAGACATCCTCTTCCTAACCTGAAACTCACACTAACACGCACACAAAGTCAGCTTAAGCTGAGTGAGTTCAAGTTTTAAATAAGTAAAAAAAGTCTTAAATAATCATTCCAACGGTTTTAAAACGGTAAACGGAAATACATCGGTTAGGTCACCACATTCAATAAATAGTCATTCTTACGTATGAGCATCTCTATACGTGCATTCCTATATATATATATATATATATATATATATATATATATATATATATATATATATATATATATATATATATAAAACATTCAATAATAACTTTCAGGGCCGAGAAAATGTACAACCCAAACACGTAACATTCGGCGCATGCAATCACAAAGTAGGCATACGCAACATTCAGTAGTCGAGACGACTACAACATTCGCCAAATATTGGCCATTCTAATATATATATATATATATATATATATACACATACACACATTCTACAACATTCCAAGGCCTACCAATACTAGCAAGCCTATGCAAAATAATTTAAAACATTTCATCCAGTAAGAAAACACTTAGGTGTGCATGCTAGCCCAAAACATAAAAAGAGTTAAACGGAGCATCAAGAACTCACCTAAAATCAATCGAACACCTACAACGAGCTAGGAAATCCCTAAGTGCACAATCACAAGCAAGGGCCTGTAAAGTATACACAACGTGTTACTAAACTAGACCGTAAGAACACTCTTGCCTAATGGGCCTTTCAAGCCAAACAACTTGGCCCAAGGCCCAACACTTGGCCTAAGGCCTAACAACTAGGCCCAAGGCCCAACAACTTGGCCCAAGACCCAACACTTGGCCCGAGGCCCAACAACTTTCAATTAACCAAATCCACCCTACGATTAAGGTCGGGGCTAACCATGATGCACCACTCGCCCATCGGCAATCAAATCGAGACAAATACGCGCGTAATAAACCTTAAAACAAATTGTTAAACGAATCAGCCCCAAATGGGCCAAATTCCCATTTTAATCTTTTCATTCATCATAATTATGTCACCCGAGTTGATAGGGTTGACTGTTCCTTTTTACAACTCTCAATTTAACATTTTAACAAAAATTCGCGCACATCCGACTCGATTGACCAAGCACCAACCAAAACAGCCCCGAGCATCAAAAAAAATAATTTTCCCACAGCCCTTAGACTCCCCTAGGGCCATACAAACTGATTTGGTTGGTCATCCAACCGATTAACGCATCAAACTCAACAATTTGCAATTCTACACCCGATAAACCCTAGTTTTCGAACTAAAATGGATTGACCAACCTAAACACCTCCAATGGCCACGAAATTTTAATATGATGTAAATGCCATACCTGGGGATCGTTCTACACCGGAAAGTCTAATTTTTATCCACGGAAAGTGGGTCAATTACACCTTGGCCGAAAATCTGTCCAACGAAAAGTTTCGGCAAAATTGAGCATCAACACGATTAGGGGTGAACAAAAAGAGTGTTGGGGATTGTAGTACATACCTTGAACTACTTCTAGGAGCTTGGAATTGATCAAAAAGTCAAAGAAATGAAGGGGGGGGGGGAGGGGCTACCTTCGGCCGATCGCTGCTGCATGGGTAGGGGTTTAGGGTTTTTTTAGTAATGTTATATTATAAGACATTTTCATTCTAGCCCTCGGAATTTAATAATAATGCAACTTGGAAGAAATATTAAGCGATTAGACGTACCGGGATGACGTAAAGGCTTTCGAGAAACGTCGGGTAAATCCCGAGAATTATACATACTCTACAAGCTTTAATTCTTGAAACCGGAATTAACGGGCTTTACAAGTCCACCCCCGTTACGATGGGATTCATCCCCGAATCCCGATGCAACAGGAACAACTGCGGATAATGCTTCATCATATCGTCTTCGGTCTCCCAAGTGGCCTCAGAACCCCTACGGTGTTTCCACTGCACCTTCAACTGTCTATCCACCTTATTCCTCAAACGCCTCTCCTGACGGTCAAGAATAGCAATCGGTTGTTCAACGTAGTTCAGTTTACTATCGAGTTCAATATCATCGAGAGGCACATGGGCCTCTTCATCCGCTAAGCATTTCCTTAGATGGGACACGTGAAAAGTAAGATGAATCCCCGCGAGCTCCTCGGGCAATTCCAGCCTATAGCCTCCAATATACGGAACGGGCCAATAAACCTCGGACTGAGCTTCCCCCTCTTACGAAAACGAATAATGCCCTTCCAGGGAGAAACTTATAACATAACCCGATCCCCAGCCTCAAACACAATAGGACTTCGCCTTTTATCTGCATAAGACTTCTGACGATCCTGCGCGGCCTTCATAAATGCTTTAATCTTGTCTTCTCAGTCGTAGCCTAGACCACCTCCAAACTACCCAACTGCTTTTGACCAATGGAACCCCAACAGACTGGAGTCCTACGCCTCCTACCATACAACATCTCAAACGGTGGCATCCCAATCGTGGCGTGATAACTGTTATTATACGAGAACTCTCTCAATGGTAAGTGACGGTCCCAACTACCACCAAAGTCGATAACACAAGCCCGCAACTTATCCTTGAGAGTCTGAATGGTCCTCTCGGACTGACTATCCGTCTGCGGGTGATAAGCAGTACTGATGAGGAGTTTGGTGCCCATCTCCTCGTGAAACCTTTTCCAAAACCTGGAGGTGAAACGCGTATCCCTATCTGAAACAATAGATACCGGAACCCCGTGCCTAGAGACGATCTCACGAATAAACACATCGGCCAGCTGCTCAGAATTAAAAGTCTCTCAAATCGGCAAGAAGTGAGCGCTCTTGGTCAGTCTATCCACGATTACCCAAATGTCGTAATTACCCCTAGGAGTACGAGGCAGTTTAGTCACGAAATCCATAGTAAGATGCTCCCATTTCCACTCAAGTATTTCCAAAGGCTGAAGTTTCCCAAACGGCTTCTGATGCTCGGCCTTAACTTGCAGACACGTCAAACACTTACTCACGTACTGAGCCACCTCAAATTTCATCGCAGGCCACCACTAATTTTTCTTCAAGTCTTGGTACATCTTGGTCGCTCCCGGGTGAATAGAATAGCGCGACTTGTGTGCCTCATCCAAAATTTTATCTCTGAATCCCCCATACTTCGGTACCCATAAACGACCATCCTTATACTTCACCCCGTCACCGACGTCTTCCAACAATTTCTCCTGACCCCAAACACGTTCTGACATAATCCATTCCACCTGCAAAGCCTCATTTTGAACGCTAGATATTTGCTTCAAAATATTGGGTTTCAGGATGAGCTGGTAAGATTTTACACGGATTGGCTTCGGTCTCTCCTTCCGGCTCAACGCATCAGCCACCACGTTAGCCTTACCGGGGTGGTACATAATATCCAAATCATAATCCTTAATCAACTCCAACCATCGACGTTGGCACATATTCAGTTCCTTTTGTTCAAAGAAGTATTTTAAACTCTTATGATCGGTATAGATAACGCAGGGAACACCGTACAAATAATGCCGCCACAACTTAAGCGCAAACACAACGGCCGCAAGCTCCAAATCGTGAGTAGGATAATTCACCTCGTGAGGCTTCCACTGCCGTGAGGCATAAGCGATGACTCGACCTCGCTGCATCAAACACACCCAAGCCCCTGATAAAAGGCATCAGAATACACTACCAAATGATCGGTGTCATCAGGTAAAGCTAAAATCAGGGCATGCGTTAATCTGTTCTTCAACTCGAGAAAAGCCTCCTCCTGTTCCGTACCCCAAACTAACTTAACACTCTTTTTATTGGTCAGTGAAGAAGCAATTTTCGAAAAATCGGGAATAAAGCGGCGGTAATACCCCGCCAAACCCAGAAAACTAGGGATTTCAGAAGGAGACTTAGGAGACTCCCATTCATTCACGGCTTCCACCTTTGCAGGGTCAACCAGAATACCACTCGGGTTAATAACATGACCCAAGAATTGAACCTCATGCAACTAGAAGAAACACTTAGAAAATTTCGCATACATTTTGTTCTTCCACAGAGCCTCCAACACTTCCCTGAGATGATCGGCGTGATCGGATTCACTTTTAGAGTACACAAGAATGTCGTCGATGAACACAATAACCGAACGATCGAGCATCGGTCTACACACCCGGTTCATAAGATCCATGAACGCAGCCGGTGCGTTGGTCAAACCGAAAGACATCAACAGAAATTCAAAATGTCCATAACGAGTGCGGAAGGCAGTCTTAGGAATATCTTCCTCCCGAATCTTCAGCTGATGACACCCAGACCTAAGGTCGATCTTCGAGAACCAACTAGCCCCTTGGAGCTGATCAAATAAGTCGTCGATCCTCGGGAGCGGGTACCGATTTTTAACAGTGAGCTTATTCAACTCACGGTAGTCAATGCACATTCGCATGCCACCGTCCTTCTTCTTTACGAACAAGACCGGGGCACCCTAAGGCGAGATGCTCGGTCGAATAAAGCCCTTATCGAGAAAGTCTTCCAACTGAGCCATAAGTTCCTTCATTTCATTCGGCGCTAGGCGGTAGGGAGCTCGGGCATCGGGTTTGGCGCCCGGTATAAGGTCTATCTGAAACTCGACCTCGCGATCCGGCGGCACATCTGAAAAATCATCTAGAAATACATCCGGGAAATCCCGAACAATAGGAACATCACCGACGGTAGCCACCTCGGTATTCACATTCATAGCATACGCCAGATACGCCCCGCACCCCCGCTGCATCAACCTTCCCGCCTTAAGCATGGATATAATATGTGGCGTCGCAACATTCCGATCACCGAAGACCGTAATTTGAGTCCCATCCGGGGCCCTTAGACGAACAAGTTTCTGACCACAAATGATCTGAGCATTAACATTTGCGAGCCAATCCATCCCGAGCACCACATCGAAACAACCAAGCGGCATCAAATTCAATCGCACCGGAAATCTATACCCGGACAACTCGATGGAACAACCCTGAATAGCCCTAGACTCGGACACGGATTTTCCTACGGCGACCTCAACCTCAAACACATCGACTACGCGCTCGGGTGATTTATTCAACGAGGAACAGAAAGCGGTAGACACAAAACTTCTACTGGCGCCCGAATCAAATAAAACTGACGTCTGTAACTCATCAAGTAGGAAAGTACCTGGGACGATATTATACTACTGCTTAGCTACACGATCAACACATACGATTTCAAAGGAACAAGAAATTATAACGGTGGAATGAAAGCTAAATAAGGAAAAAGTACCTGAAACGACATCCGCATCCTCTTTCGCTTCCTTCTTGGAGATGTTGAAGGCCCTCGCCCTGGCCTTCGGCTTCTCTTCCATCTTCTCTCTTGAGGAAGTCCCCTGACCGGACCCCCCCACCTTACTGGTAGGACAGTTTGATGACAAGTGACCGGAACCCCTACAGTGGAAACAAGTCAGAGTCGGACACTCGTAATGGGGGTGCCCAACCTTATCGCAACGAAAACAGGTGCCGGACCCACTCTTACACTCCCCCTTGTGTAGTTTGCCGCACTTCTTGCAATTACCGAAAGCTGCATCCCTACTAAACTCAGAAGTTTCAGTCTTCACCCTCTTGCCAGATGAACTAAAATTGTTTCCCCCAGGCCGCTTACCATACGAATTAGTGTTCCAAGTCTTCCTAGCCTCGATCGGCGGCAACTTCTCCCTCTGATCATACAATGTACCTGCCAAGGTAACTACCGAGTGAAAGGAGTTCATGTCGGTGGTCACCACACCCCTACGAATATCCACCGGGAGGCCCTTCACATACTTCTTAATCCTTTTTGCCTAAGGGATAACCAGATCAGGACATAAGCGAGCCATCTTGTTGAACTTTGTGGTGTATTCCCGATGTGTCATACTGCCCGCCTCCAAGGTCAAGAATTCCTGTTCAATTTTTTATCCAATTCGTGCGGAGGACAAAACTGATCAAGAACCAACTTCTTCAATCCATCCCATGTCATCCTCCTAATCGATCGATCACCCATAGCCTGCACCAGATTATCCCACCAACATAATGCCTCGGAACGAAACGAGGCGGGTAGCATAAGTGACCATGACATCTCCCTTACACTTACTAACCCTCAGAACAGCCTCCATCTCTCTCACCCACTGATGCGCTGCTAAAGCGTCTTTAGTACCATCGAAGGAAGGGGGGTCGCACTTCTTAAAGTCACCATACGAGCAACCTCGGGTCGATACACTAACAGTCCGCACCTCATCTTCATCCCCACTCTGCACATACACTTCCTCTTCCTCTTCGACCTGCACCTCCTTATACTCTTCCTTCCCCTATCCGAACCTTTACCAACCAGTGACTCCTCCATGGCCCTGACGGCCTCAGCAACGATATCAGGAATGGCGCTATGGAGCACCTGGTAAATCTCATCCGCGATAGCCGCGCTTAAAGCAGGATCTAAGGCGGGGTTATCCCCCTTCTCAAGAATCGGGGTCTCCTCCCGCTGGGGAGTAGGAATCTCTCTCTCGGCATCGGCACGTGGCTTACGACCATGACCGCGAACACTAGGACCACCTCTCTTAGCAGCTCGAGTATTAACCATGACTTATCCCTACAAAGACAGAATTTTAACACGGTCAAGTACAAGTGGTAATTAGAACATGTAAGGTAAGGGTAAACTGCTAATGATGTTGATCAAGTGTAATTAGTCGTTTACTTTACCCGCCCGTCCTAACCACCCCTTGCCCCTAACCTCGTTAGCCTTCCATATAACACTTAAACAGTTAATCACATACCGGGAACTTTTAAATTTAAAGAAATGACTAAATAATTAAGTTACCTCTTGGCGTGCAGCTACTCGCGGTGGGCATACTGGTCTTTTTTCTTACAGTTCGAGTCCAAGTATTCGGGGATGCTCGGATCCCTCGAACCAAGGCTCTGATACCAACTTGTAAGGCCCCGAACCCCGGGAACCCCACAGTTGGTAATCATTCAAAACACTCGTGAAAATAATTAATCTTAAAACCAATTCTTTTCATTAAAATAAGCATCACAGAGTATAATTCGGTGGAAAACGTAAATAAGTAAATGAGTTCCCAAAACCCGGGAATTTTTCCCAAAATCAACATATTATCTTTAAATAAAAACTTTTAAAAATAAATTTTTAATAATAAAATCTTCAATTCCCGTATGCCCTTCACCGTCCAAGTAGCTTCGTGCACGTCCAAGCGATAAGGCATCCTCTTCCTAACTTGAAACTCACACTAACATGCACACAAAGTCAGCTTAAGCTGAGTGAGTTCAAGTTTTAAATAAGTAACAAAAGTCTTAAATAATCATTCCAACGGTTTTAAAACGGTAAACGGAAATACATCGGTTAGGTCACCACATTCAATAAATAGTCATTCTTACGTATGAGCATCTCTATACGTGCATTCCTATATATATATATATATATATATATATATATATATAGGAAACTTCGGTGCAAACTACAACTAGTTGACCAATCTAACGAACACCAATGAACATGATTTTAATGTATGATATATGGGACATACCTAGGAAGATTTCGGTGCAAAAACTCAGTTCAAACAGCCCAGACAAGAACACAATAGAACATCCACCGGTTAAGCCTAAAACGAACTTACCGATCAATAACAAGTAAAACGTGCAGATTTTAGCATGCGAAGATGGATTTAATTATATAGGATAACCTTTGAAATAAATTATTAAATTTTTACCAGACTTTAATAATTGTCTTAGGTTTATAAAAATATTTTTATTATATTTTTCTAGTGGACACAAAATTCATAAAAATTCCTCCAACACAGAAAGTTATGTGCAGCTATTTCAGTGCGCAACAAAATGGTTTTATTTTTATAAAAATCATTACCCGGTCAAATTAAATGATTCCAGTGGGATTGGTTCCTAACTCAAAATACTAACTTCCAGAAGTGGAACCAACCAATTTCGACCTGTCGAAAAAGGGTTATGACGTCGGGAAGACAGACCAGAATCCGTCATCCCGCATCAGCTTTGACACTCGATTTTATAAATTCATAAAAACCATTCAAATCTCGTCCAAAAATTACGTATTATACCTTTCTGGAAACTATACTCAAAGTAGAACATGATGGAATTAAGAATCGATAAAAAAAATGGATTATCATCGCGTTACAGACCCTACAATAAACGTATACGAATCTGTCAGCAAACTGTTATTATCAAAACTCAACCCTAACGTGTTCGATAACGGGTTTAATGGTGAAAAAGACTTGCATGGACATTAGACTAACCTTTAATTGATGTTTTACACTCACGACTTGGCCAGAAAAAGAAAAAATCACAGGGGGGGGGGTCTTGGAAGCTGCCGATCGGAAGTGTGGAGTGGGTTAGGGTTAGATTGTTTATGATATAAACAATTTTCACATTCGGCCCTTCAAGTTTTAAAGTGTTAGCATCTTGGTGGAAAAGTTACATATTTTAACGTACCGGGTTGATGAGAAGGCCGATGAAATATGCCGGATAACTCCCGAGAAACATACATACTTTACATGTTTTAATTCTTTAAACCGGAAATTAACAGGTGCCACATCGGTTGGGGAGGAGAACTAAGCCTTCTTTATAAGGAGGTGGATACCTTTCCCATCATAATGCGTTTTGGACGCTTAATGGTAGTGGATGAGAGGAGAACTCCACAGTTGAGTGTGCTCAGGTGGGAGTAGTAGCAGGATGGGTGACCTCCTGGAAAGTCTCCACTTGGGCAACCAAAAGCAAATCCGTGAGGCGATGGTGGTACGTCCCGGCCAAAGCGGACAATATTATGGTGCGGCGGTAGCTGGGCTGTTACAGATGGTATCAGAGACAGGGCGGGACCGGTGGTGCCAGGTCCCGCGAGGACGCTGGACCCCTAATGGGGGTGGATTGTAACATCCCACATCGGTTGGGGAGGAGAACTAAGCCTTCTTTATAAGGAGGTGGATACCTTCCCCATCATAACGCGTTTTGGACGCTTAATGGTAGTGGATGAGAGGAGAACTCCACAGTTAAGCATGCTCAGGTGGGAGTAGTAGCAGGATGGGTGACCTCCTGGGAAGTCTCCACTTGGGCAACCAATAGCAAATCCGTGAGGCGATGGTGGTACGTCCCGGCCAAAGCGGACAATATTATGGTGCGGTGGTAGCTGGGCTGTTACAGTCTGTGAGTCAGAGAAGAACCCAAAAGAGACGAAGGACCAAAAATTCCATTGTAGATGATGTTGCAAATTTTGTAGAAGAAGTAACCAAGAAGAAGGAGAAGGTAGAGAAAGTGTTGAAAGAATCTGACAGCAACAAGAAAGAATTGAAAAGAAGGTAAGAGATGAAGAGGAATATGAATCACTCAAAGGCAAACACAAAGACATCAAATTTCTGCAATTACATGGTTTTGAGTAGAACTCCTTAATTAATTTATCCCTGGAAGAATTGAAGAAAAAGGTACAAATGGTCAAGGATTCTCACAAGGATAAAAAATGCATTGCCGATTGTGAAAGGGAAAGAAAATTGAAAATGCAGATGCAAAAAGAAAAGGAAGAGGCTGAAAAGAAAGAAGCAGAGGTTAGAGAATGGTTTAAAGATCCACAGAGGGTGCAAACATTGAAGGATATTATGATGGAGAAGGGGATGGCCGAAGATGAGTTTGACAATATGCCTCATGATCAAATCCTTGAAATCTATCATATAGAACAGAGGTTATTTCTAGAAACTGAAAGAAAACTTAGGGAAGCCAAACTGAAACAGCAAGAAGAAGAAAGGGCGTATATGATAAGCATACTCTGCAAAAGAGGTGCAAATGTAGGGAGATTAATGATGCAAACAGATGATACCATAAAACAATGGTTTGGAGAGTCAGAGATTGAAGAAGCAAAGAAAAATCAACCTATCAGAACAAGCAGAACTGCTGTAAGGTCAGAGATCGTGAGGCCTGAATCTTCAAAGAATTTAAACTTGCCCACACATCTCTACTTTGACAAAAGATCAAAGACCTTAAGAGTGATTACCGAAGATAATGAAGGGACTCTAATTATCTTTAGGGATGATTTGAGAAATTTTCAAAATAACAATTGAAGAAAATGGATGACTGGACCTCTATGATAATCAACACAGAAGCCAATTTGCTGGACAACAAAGAAATGACCTCTCAAAATTCTTAAAAGAACAATCAGAATGAGGGTTTCCATTTCTGAAACAAAAGAGTAGAGAAACCCACAGTGAGGTCGAAAGAGAGAGGAGAAGAAAAAGAATCAATGAAGTTCACACTTCAGAGCTCTCTCTATGGGACTCAAAGAAAAGAAAGATTCACAGGCAAGCAGCTCTAGTGGTAAACGAAAAAATTTGAAAGAGTGCTTGGCCATGTGGAGCCAAACTCACAAGTGCAATAGAATAGCAATATAGTCCATCTCACCTACAAAAAAAAACAAAGACTCAATATCACTAAGAAATGCATCAGGAGGAACGATTGCAGTAGTTGAGTATGATGAAGATCTACACTTCATACACATCCAGGACTTACAAGACATTGAGTGGAGCTAGAAATATTCAAACAAAAGGCTGCCTTTGTAAAACTCAAGAAAGAAAAAACTGCTGAAAGGAGTCTAAGTAGAAGATAGCAGGATGGAGCTTAAGGATAATCGAATTTATTCATGTTTATCTTTATTTTGTTTGTCATTATGTATTTTGTTTTGAAATTTGAAAAATTTATGAATTTGATGTGTAATGCCTACACGGCATAATTCCTTTGTGTAATGAAATGACTCTTATGCTTAAAATTGACTATCTTTGGAAAGCTGATACATGTGTAACTATATGCAGGTATGTTTTGGTGCATCTAAGCTTATTCCAATCTAGGGGGAGATTGTTGAGTCGGATTTGAGCAAGGGAGATTGGAATCTTCTCAACCTACTACAGAAATCAGCTAAGTATGGACTACGAGCATGCTTAGATCATCGAACATGGTTTACTACCTCGAGCATGGTCTTTTAGTGTAATCTTCTAAGTGTTGAAGGCTTCGAGCAAGCTACACTTCTCCGAGCAAGAGTATTCTCCTATTGAGCATGGATTGCCAATCGAGCAAACAACTTAATCATTAAAGTTTTAGCCAAAGTGATCCGAGCACAGGATGTCCGAGCACAATGGTGAAGAGCATGGATGCAATAAGAAGATGTCATATGTTGTGAAGTATAGACTTCGAGCATGGTTCAGTTCCGAGCAAGCTTTACATCCGAGCATGCTGAAGATTGCTAATAAGTCCAAGACATAACTGAAGACATAACGAAGAATAGGCTTGCTCGATGGACAAGTTCGAGCAAAGCAAGGATAAGTCAAGAAGAATGAGGCATGCTAGAGGAGAATATTTTCTATGTGAAAATATTCTACGTAAAGTATGCTCGAAGACACTCATCGAGCATATAATTCATATTGAGTCTACTCAAGCAAGATAGAAATCATGCTCGAAGACTCTTACACTTGTATTTCTATTTGTCTTTCACTATGTAATGATTAGGGATTTTAGAAGGAATGTAAGGGTCAATAAATAGTATCCAAGGTTTCCATGTAGGGCACGACGACAGGCGCACTCAATACGAGAAAAAATTTCCAAAAGAATATTCTCTTTGTTTCCTCATACCGCCGCCGCCGTCACGAATCCCTAGACATTCCTTTCACTCTTACATTAAATGACATATTAAATGCAGTGAATCTTGTCTTTGATTGTGTTATTAACGACTACCATTTTTTCGTAATCATTTTATCACACCTTCGTTCCCATCGGTTGATTATTCTGATTCCACTGAAATATTCGATAGGTCTTCGGGTTGTTAGATCTGTTTGTTTTTGTCAACCTTCCTAAGGTTTAAACCTGATTGACGATCCTGACATCATTGTCAGAGTGAGAGGCTAGAGAGAGAAAGTGTGCAAATTGTCATATATTGTAATCTTTCATGGTATATATGAAATGGAGCTTAATGTTTACTTGTGTGTGTTCAATCTCAATTAATTTCACACTTTGAGATTCAAGCTGTAACAATCAGAGATCCTAATTGTAATCTACATCAAGATCATAGGTCATTTCAGTTTCAAAAATAGGTAAGATCACACAAACTTGAATAAATGTGTTGTTTGATAAAATGACTCAAACTATAAAGAGAAATTAGTGTTTAGGTGTCCCAATTTGCTACAGGGCTCGTTTCCGTTTTTTGAAGACTGGGTTGAGGAAAACACGCACAATTCACCTCCATGTCCCAATTCCTTTCAGAAGGTTGGGTTTAACTAAATTTATCCTAAACTATGATATTTGACCACTTTTGTTGTTTTGATATCCTAGCAGGTTCATTAATCAGAAAGTTGCCGGTTTTATCAAAATTTATATTTGTTAAACTTTCAAATTAGCACAACTTTTTATCTGAACATCTTTAAATTAGCACAACTTTTTATCTGAGCATTTTTAAAAATATTAACTTATTTATTAATTTATAAAAATTCATTCTAAACGTTATTTTTAATCAATAATTCATCCGTTTAAACCAAACGATACCTAAAAAATCCGATTATTTTTCTAAGTGGTTAAATAACTTCATAAAATCCCTGTAAAATTTCCAAAACCAAACTATTTAGCTAAAATACCTTTTTGAGCAATAAACAATCCATAAAATTCGATTAAATGAGAATCCAAAAACTATAGCTAGGGTTCTTAAAGTGACCCCAAAATTTATATGTGAATTTATATAGTTTACCTGAGTTCTTCACAAAATTTTGAGAATTCTCCAAGAAAGTTTGTTATTTTTCATAATAAAATCTCAATAAATAGTTACAAATTCACCAAATGTTCCCAGTTTATCAAAACATTCTCAAATTTGAACAGGGACTAATTCATATAACAACTGATGTCTCTGAAAATTTTCATGATCTAACAATAAGCATGTCACATTCTAGACCCAAACAACCCCTAAACGAGTTTTTCGGTTAATACCTTAGCGTTTTTCGTTTGTTCAAGCCATTTTCTTGCATTTCCGGGTTCTTGGCTAGCTAGATAATATATTTACAAGTTATGTACAACAACATCAAGCATGTTACATCAATAATCAAGCCTTATAACATATGGTTTTGGTTAGGGATCTAAACCAGGTTTTTAATCTGTAAACACGCGATTTAAACCTTCTAATTCGTTTTTTTCACCAAAGAAGTTCATGATTCAGATTAGTACAAATGTTTAGCATCAAAAACTGTTTTTGTTCCATTTTGAAAGTTTTTCATGGTTAATCAGCATTTTCCTTAATCAAACTATAATCTTTTGATTATAATCATGTTTAAAACATACTAGATCAAGTGGTTACCTTAAATTTTTGATAAAAATGGTAGAGAGAAAGCTTGAATAGATGAAAATGCAAGATACTTTGATCATATGGGATTTAGGGAAGTTTAATACGGTAAGGAAACAAAGGGGGTGGGACCATTCATTTCGATCGGAATTTGGGGGAGGGGGGCCTAAGCCCCTTTTTTTCCTTCTTTTTCTTCGTTTTGTGTGTACGTACGATAATTCCTGAGTCCATTTTAAGTTTGGGTTTAGTTTTTGGCAAGAAAAATAGTTCGGGTGCGATAAACAACGCAAAAACAAGTGTTTTTTTTTGGCCTAATTTTGCAAATTAAAGAAAACGTACTAACTTCTTGTAAAAATCAAAAATATTTTCATAAGTTGCTTAAAACATCTCAAATTAGTATCTTATAAATTTTTTTCGGCTTGACAGATGGTAACATGCTTGTTTTGTTACTAGCGTTTGCGTTTAATAATATAGCATATTGTTAACTTGGAAGTCTTTTCTTTTAACTGGTTTTTCCATATAGTAGGGCTATAATATCAACATGCTAGTTACTATTATACATATATCACTTATATATGCCCTCCATGATATATCCGAGTCACAACCAGTATCATCCAGTTAATGGTTTACTCGTTACACAATAGTTAAGGTATACCTGGTTTTGTCACGAATGTCATAATGATGACGTCAACTAAATGTTGTTCCATTGATTAGTGACATCGCTGTTCTATGTTTATTTGCTTCAGATCTGCAAATTTGAGGTTGAAAGCAGTTCTAATCTTAGATCTACATTGTGTTTGACTATCATTTTGTTTAGATCTTGCTTTAAATCCTTTGAACTACTTGTTTGGCACATATCTGACTTTTTCTGGTCAGATCTACAAATTTTCAGAACAAATTTCGTTGATATTTAAAAGTTTCAGTAGTTTTTAGTTTAATTTCTGTTTCCAAAATTAAAAATCAAAAAAATAAAAATATTGTTTAATTTATTATCAAAGTTCACAAAAATCAAACAAAATGGATTTAGATCAAGAGGTGTCTATTAACAAAATTCCTAGATTGATTGGATAGTCAAATTAAATCAAATGGAAATTCATGTTTGAGGCAGCTATGAATTATAATGATCCTGATATCTGGCTATCAATCAAAGAGGGTCCATATACACATGCAACTGACAAACTTCAAACCAAGAAGATGAAAGAACCATGAGAAGAAGAGCTGAGAAAGATCTTTCAATGTTAAAGTTGGGTTTACCATGGAGTTTTTGACAAGTGTTCAGCATCACACTTCAGCATAAGCAATGTATGATGCAATAATTGATATGTTTGAGGGGAATGTTGACCTAAATGAGATTAAGAAAGATAGATTGAAGCAACAGATTGACAAGTTCAAATTTAAACCTGATGAGAGGCTAAACTCTGTTCTTTAGAGCTATGTGAAAAGGAACCTAGAGGTTTTTTTTTGGGTTAAGAAGACCGAATCTTCCAAGACAGTCAAGAGAAAAGAAGATATGACTCTTGAAGAAAGAATGGATGCTATTGCGAATGATGATAGTCAACTTGAAACTGCTTCAATCTTTATTAAACAAATGAAGATTTACGAAGTAGTTTTAAACCTTGCACTTGAGAAGGAGCAAGCCTCTTTGGCTTGCATTTCTCTCCAAAACAAATAAATTTCTTTATATTTGTAGGAACAAGCCACAGATATGGAAGACATTTGGTATATGGGCAGTGGTTGTTCCAGGTAGATGATTTGTGACAAGAGGTCACTTTTCAACTATGAAGAGAAATATGACGGCCTAGTAGCCTTTTGAAGTGATGAAAACGGCAGAAACATCGTTGGGTAAGGGATTATAACAAATAGCAAAGCATCATTTGAAAATGTTTATTATGTTGAAAGACTATAGTATAACTTGTTGAGCATTTCACAAGTTTATGACAAAGGTTACAAAATGGGATTTGATATGACCTAAATTATCTATAAATATTATAAACATTTCCTACATTTTTAAGTAAGTTTAGAGTTGTTTTTACTAAAGAATTCGTCTAATTGGTTCATATTAATATTTTAAAGGTTAAGAGTCAACGAGCTGATATGAAGCATTTTTAAGAAACTTGAGGCCAACGAACGAATAATAATAAAAACAATAATGATATGATAAACTCTTTATATGTGTTTTTGGTAAAAATGAATACTATGAATCCAATTCTCATGTGTACATCTAGTTAAGTTTTTGTGATCTTTTACTATTATTATTTTTTTTTGTGGCAGCCCAACTAAATAATGGCTAGAGAAAATCAAGAATGGATGGGCCTTTTGTGTTGTTAGGCTCACGAAAATTTAAGAGGGAAGAAAAACAAACATGAGGGTTATAAAAAAACCCACCGACTGTAGGTGGAAAAAAAAAGAGGGGAAGAAGTCAACGGGGAGGCGTCACCCCTTGGTGGTGGCGGTGGAAGCTAAAAGAACAAAGAAAAATAAAATATAGAAGATTGGTCACGGACATAATTAAAACAAGAAACAAAAGTCAAAGAAAGAAAAAAAAAAGAAAGCAAGCAACCAAGCAGCCAGGTTGCTCAATTAATTTAACCAATATGAATTGGATTTTCAATCTTTTGACAATTGATCAATCAAACGAGCTTCATAGCTCACGATACTAAAATATAACACATATGACATACCTAGGAAGATGACGGAGCAAAACCTCACTTTAAACAGCCTCGACAAGAACACAATTGGACAGCCACCGGTTAAGCCTAAAACTAACGTATCGATCAATAAAGAGTATAACATGCAGATTTTTGCATGCAAAGATGTATTTTATTACATAGGAAAACCATAGAAACTAATTATGAAATTTTCAACAGAGTTGTATAAATGTCTTAGGTTTATAAAAATATTTTTATTATATTTTTCCAGTGTACACAAAAATCATAAAACTTTCTCCAACACAGAAAGGTACGTGCAGCTATTTCAGTGCGCACCAAAAGTGTTTTATTTGTTCAAAAATCATTACCAAACCAAACTAAAAGATTCCAATTGGGTGGTAATCTTAACCCTCAAAATATGAAGTTCCAGAAGTGGAACCAACTAATTTGGACTTGTCAAAAAAGAGTTATGATGTCGGGAAGACAGACCAGAATCCGACTCCACAGATAAGCTTTGACACACGTTTTTATAAAATCATAAAAACCATTCAAATCTCGTCCAAAAATTACAAATTACACCTTTATGGAAATTAGACTCAAAGTAGAATAACATGGAAACAAAAATAAATCAAATACAATCAATTTTCATCGAGTTACAAACCAAACAATAAACGAGTAAGAATCTGCCAAAAACTGTTATAATCAAAACTCAAACCCTAACATGTTTATGATATCTCTAGGGTTCAATAAATGATTTAATGATGAAAAAGACATTTCTTGGTGTAGTACTAACCTGGAATTGATTGAATATGGATTGGAATAGGTTGAATGATGAAGAAAAAACGTGATTGGGGTGGCTGCAAAATCATTGATCGCAACACCAAGACAAGGAGGTGTAGGTTTTTTTAATTTAGGGATATTATAATTCTGGCGATTCTAGTTAGGAATTGAGATGACTTATCCCAAAACTTGATTAAATGAACTTTCAGAAAGTACCCTGAGGACCCTCAACAAAAGATTAAATCCCAATTACTATACAAGCCCTCTAACTCGCATGACGTTAAACGAAAAGTAGCGGGTGTTACATACAAATCTAGTCCTTCATATTATAAGAGGCGATGTCTTGAGAAAAAGATGGATAAATGGACTTTCAAAACGTATTAAAAAGGCTCCTAAATTAGAAAGATGAAACCCCACCTTTTAAACAAACTTTTATAAATGATCATGCTGATTAACGGAATTTTCGGGTGTTACATTATAGTTAATAATTAAAAACATAAAAACCAATTAAATCAATATATTTAAGTTATTAGTCAGAGTGTAGTCTAGGTGTATCTAGTGTCCAGTGGGTTCGATATTCGGACTTCATTAGGCTTTACTACAGTCGATAGGTACACATGCCTGTCTAGTGGTCTAGCATTAGGAGAATTTAGGTTTATAAATTTAAAACTAGAGTGTCTAGGTTAGGTTTAGTTTTTATAGCCCGCTTTTAGCACATCAAGTTTTTGGCCCCGTTGCCGGGGATACTTAAGCGATAGCGAAACTAGCTTTGATTGAATTTAATTGGTTAATTGGTACTTTTGTGTCTTGAGTTGTGGTGTCTCATGAGTCCGTGTCATAGTTTAGCGTGTATTGTCATCTTTAGGATACTTTAGTTTCAGTTTTTAATTTATTGAGTCTAGTTAATATGTTTAAAAGATCGAGTGAGTTTAGGAGTATTTTATGTCGAAGATGTTGGAAAGAGATGATGTTGGAAAGAGCTGAAGAAGAGGAACATGAAAGTTCCGTAAATTTGAGGCAATGGAAGCTAGGCTTGATAAGTTGATAGAAATAGACATACTCCAAAATTGAAAGAACTAGAAGCTAGGTTAGATGAGTTGAGTGCTAGGTATCAAATTGAGAGTTTTTCTTACAAAAAGCAGCAAGCTGTCTATGAAGAGGAGGAGGTCGTGTGTGAGGATATCACTTTGGAACCAGAGCCAATAATGGACGAGCTAGTCCCATCTCTGGGTCAGCAAGAAGTTAAATCTATTGATCAGTATCCCATTGTTGACTTCTAGAGTGTTGATGACGAGGGTGTGATAGAGGAGTTGGAACTGAAGCCGGTGGAATACACGGATCTGAGTGAAGATGCTTTTGCATAGACACTTGACCAGATGGAAGATGACGAAGAGGAGGAGCATGCACCATCTTGGGAGGATGAGTTTGGTGATGAATTGGTGGGTTTACCAATTTTTGAAGAAAATGAAGAATCTGACCCTGTTGGCGATCTTATCTACTTAGAGGCACTAATTATGGGGAAGCTAGCAATGGAGATCAAGTGTGCACCAAATTCAAAAAAAGGCAGAACTGGCAGAAGAGGAGGATGAGAAGTTATTAGGGTTAGTTGAGTTGCCACATCATATCAAGGTTAGTAGCTAGTGGAGGAACTTGATAGTGGATCGGCCACCAAAATCGACAAAGCCACAGAAGAGAGCACGAAAATGCTTGGATCAGCACATTTTGAGGGTTTAAAGATGGTGCATTAAAAGTTATAGGACAACACTAAAATGCAAGATAAACCATTTTCCTCATTATATGTCACGTATTAGGTTTGGTCCGGGTAAGTTTAAGTATTGGTGGTCCGACCCGTTTGAATGTTTTAAATTACTTTTTAGTTTCACTAGCTTTTATTTGTTTAAAAATGTTGAACGGGTGGAACTAAACGGGTTAGACTGGGGTTGGAAAAAAGAAAAGCCTCCTGATTGAGATTTTGGGAGCCAGTCCGGTTGAAGACCCTTTTTTAAACCTAGCGCTTCCGGGAGGCAACCCGGTAGTATATTTTTGTTTTTGTTTTTATTTTTATTTTTATTTTTGGGTTCCTTGCTTTCTTGTGCTGCTTGCTTCTTGGTTTGCTTTCAGGTTGCTGCTCCAGGGATGTTATTGGCTGATTGATGAGACATGGTTTGATTCAAGTGTGGGGATGTCGTTGCCTCTCGCTTATGAATTGCTGCTTTTGTTTGTGAGAGACGATACTATTGATATATGCTTTTTTTCATGCTCGAATTGGAGGGCACGGGACAGACTCGCGAGGCAATATCGTCATATTTACCAGGGGGGGTCTTTTTCCTGTCTCATTGAGGACAATGTGACATTTAAGTGTGGGGATGGGAAATTGACATTTTTATCTTAAAAAAATGAAAAAAAAGGAATCTGAAAATTTGAAAAAAAAATAATAAATTTTGAAAATGTCCCAAATATTTAACGAAAACTTTTGCACATAATGAAAAATGATAGAAAAATTTGAGATTGGTTTATCAAAACTACTATTATATAGGAGATTAATTAAAGAAATCGCACTAGACTTGGGATGTGTAGGTAGGCCCAACTAGCTTTGAAAAATTTCCCTTTAATATTATTAGTATACTTAATAGATCATAAACTTTGTAGGCTCTCATCTTGAGGGGGGATAGTGAGGCTGAAAATTCAATAAGGCATAGCGAGTATAACCGTAACCTGACTACCTTGAGGTGGTGAGAATTAAATGAACTTAAACTAGCGCACCACTCTGTTTTATGAAAGTAAATAGCAAGTGGTGGCGCCTTGCCATGTCTATTTTTTATGCGAACTTAGAAAAATAGTTATATATTTTAGGTAAAAGATGCCTAAGTGAACAATATATATATATATATATATATATATATATATATATATATATATATATAAAGAAAAGAGAAAAGAAACAAGTGCCAAGAAAGATGCAAAAGAGCATCTGAAAAAAAATACATGTTAAAAAAAATAGAAAAAGAGGTCAAAAGGCAAATACTAGACAGGGCCCAGAGCTTACGTGTTACCAAGGGGATGGTGACTCTAAGGATACACTATTGGGGTTCGAGGTTGTTAGTCAATATTTTAGGAAATACTAAGGGTGGAGGCCTAGAACCGTTATATACTGGGTAGCAGCTCGGGTGAAACAATGCTGGGCCGAAATTCGATAATATAGTTTTAGAATTAGGAATTGCTCGTACTACCTCACTTGACCTTTCATCCATTTAAACTCTATCTAAGTGTATATTCTTCTTACCATTAAAGGGTTCTTAGTTTACGGTGATAGGTTGAACCAGTCTACTTCAACCCTGTTTAATTTCTCTTGGTTATGCTTGAGATGGGGGTAAGTGAAGCTGTAACTCTTTAAGTGTGAGACCCATAGGTTTATTGCTATAACTTAAACTTAATTGTTAAATATGATTGGGGGGTTGGATAGGTTGGTGTCTGGGTTTAATTTGACAACAATATTGGCAATCGTGGTTTTTACGTTTATCTGTGCTTAAAAGCTACATGTTTTAAAGATCAATTTCGAATTTTAATTCCACTAAAAAATCCTTTTTCAGGGACGAAAAAAGGTTTAAGTGTGGGGATATTTGATATGAGCTAAATTATATACAAATATTATAAACATTTCCTACATTTTTGAGTAAATTTAGAGTTGTTTTTACTAAAGAATTCTTCTAATTGGTTCATATTAATATTTTAAAGGTTAAGAGTCAAGGAGCTGATATGAAGCATTTTTACGAAACTTGAGAACAACGAGCGAATAATAATAATAGCAATAATGATATGATAAACTCTTTATATGTGTTTTTGGTAAACATGAATACTATGAATACAATTCTCACGTGTATAGCTAGTTAAAATTTTGTGATCTTTTATTATTATTATTATTTTTTTTTTATGGTAGCCTAACTAAATAATAAATGGCTAGAGAAAATCAAGAATGAATGGGACTTTTGTGTTGTTAGGCTCATGAAAAGAGGGAAGAAAAACATAATAACTTGAGTCGGACAAAACATGAGGGTTATACAAAAACCCTACGGCTTCAGGTGGAAAAAAAAGGAGGGGACGAAGCCAACGCGGAGGCGCCACCGCTTGGTGGTGGCGGTGGAAGCTAAAACAACAAAGAAAAAAAATATAGAAGATTGGTCACGGACAGAATTGAATCAAGAAACAAAAGTCAAAGAAAGAAAAAAAAAAGAAAGCAAGCAGGCAGCCAGGGTGCTCAATTAATTAAGCCAAGCTCACCTAGCTCAAATATATTTATTTTCTTTTATGATGAACCCGCAATATATATTTTATTTTTGTTTCATCAATTATTATGAGCGGCTAAACTGTGAAACTTCCAGGGTTTGAATGAATATTTTTTAGACTCGTTTTATTTTTGGTTTTAGAATGTTTATTAATTGGTTTTGCTTTGGTAAAAGTTTTTATTGTCTTTGGTTATGATGTTTATGTGTACTTGGTGTTAATTTATAATCAACTTATTGTTCCATATGCGTCTTTTGAACGTCTTTCACGTATGGATGTGTATTAGGTTGTTTGTTGTGTGTTTATATTTTTATTTATTCCTTAAGTTTCATATTTTTAGAATTTGGTTACCAATCATAAATCCAATTCCGAGAGTTTCCGAGTTGACAAGTAGGTTTCCTTGCATAGGTAGTTGCTTTCCCCAATATAAGTTCTGGTCCGATTTTCATATATAGTTCTGTGTTAGTTTTAGTTTAATTATTCTTTAGTTTATAGTTAATAACTAAAAACATAAAAATCAACTAAATCAATATATTTAAGTTATTTTTCAGAGTCTAGTCTAGGTGTCGCTAGTGTCCTGTGGGTTCAATATCCGGACTTCATTAGGCTTTATTACAGTCAATAGGTACACTAGCCTGTCTAGTGGTCTAGCATTAGGAGAGTCTAGGTTTATAAATTTAAAACTAGAATGTCTAGGTTAGGTTTAGTTTCTATAGACCACTTTCAACACATCAGGATTCGACGATAGTCATTGTTTCAATTTGAAACTAGAGTTTGTGATACCTCCTAATATGATCGTGATGATGGCTTCAAGAAATGCCAATTTTTATGAACTAAGAATGAAAGATGCTATGTCAAGGGGTGGAACTTATTTTCTTTCCAAAGAAATAGAAAATGAGTCAAGACTTTGGCATAGGAAAATTTGTCATGTGAATTTGACGAACATGAACAAGCTAGTTAAGGGTGAGCATGTGATTAGTTTACATACAAGAGAGGTCAAGATTGATGACAATGTTCCTCATGCATGAAAGGGAAACAACACAAATCATCACATAAGACTAAGCTAGTGAACCCCATTGATCAAGTGCTTGAGATTCTTCATATCGATCTTTTTGGTTTTGTGAGTGTTCTAAGTATTAGCAGAAAGCTTTATTTTCTTGTTATTATTGATGACTATTCAAGATTTACATGGGTACATTTTCTTACTGACAAGGAAGAGACTACTAAGTAGATCAAGGGTTGTGTAACTATCAGGACCGGGATCTCGTGTTAAAACAAACAGCTGACAAGAACACAAACGAAATCAATATATTAAGAACCACTGATTATATTCGACGAAATCAGTTATAATCAGGATGTTGGTATGATTGTATAAACACTCACAAATATACTCAAAAGATTTCCAGTATATTAGAATATTCACTCAAGAGCAATGGAAGTGTTTAGGATTTACATGGACCGTCTAGGGTTTCGTATTCAATGACGGTCGTACTAGGTTTGGATGAATGAGGTCTTATTCTCTCATTAATCGTTTATGAATGCGTACCTATGATGTAAACCTAGTATTCTTTACATAGGTCCATAAAAGTTCCTTCTAGAAACCTTAATGATTACAAAATATAATTAAAATAAACATAAGTGTAAAGTAGGTCTTCGAGTATGATATATCCTTGTTGAGCAGGCCTTGTAATATTGAGTATGCTCGAAGCATGTCTTTGAGCAACCTTTACTTAGAAAATATTCTACTCCAGCAGACTTCAATCTTCATAACATATGCCAACTTTGCTCGGAGAAATCCCACGAGCAAACATATTCTTCTAGATCTCTTCAATCTTCACTAAGGTTTATTGAGAACAATTCCAGTATGCTCAGGTACTGAAACTTGCTCGAGATTGAACCATGCTCGAAGATTTACTTAGAACATATTGAGACCAACCTTTATTGTATCCATGCTCAACCCACCAAAATACTTGTAATATTTGGTGTAAGCTTGGATAGATTAGGTGTTTGCTCGGATAACAAACTATGCTTGATGAAGAACATCCTTGCTCGATGAAGTGTAGCTTGCTCGAATATTTAAAAACTTAGAAGAATTCCAGAAGATAATCTTAGGCTAGTAAGATATCATGGTCGAGTTAGCAAAAGTCGCGCTCGAAGGTCCAAGCTTGCTCGAGTTCCATGCTTAGCCATTTTCTGAGGAGGTTGAGAAGATTCCAATCTTCCTAGTCAATTTTCTGACCCAACAATCTCCCCTAGATTGGAGCAAGCTCAGATGCACCAAAACATACCTATGTTACTTATACTTTGTTCAAAATACACATCAAATTTCATACGAAAATCAAATTACATTACATTATCAATTTCTGCCTCTAGGGCATTACACATCAAATTACACAAACATAAAATTACAAAATAAGATAAAATTACATGTACTAGTCAAGTAGTCATTTCAGCACATAACCTTCAATTTTACCTTTGTTCCAGCCTTCTTGCCTTGTTTATCTTTCAGTTTCACATTGTAGTGGCTCTTTGTTGAAACTACCTAGCTCCACATGAACTTGAAATTCTAGTGGTATCTCCCACTCCTTGATATCAGTCAAGTCTTTGATATGTATGACCTCTAGTTCAGAGTCATTTTCAATAATCCCTAACACTTCTCTTTCATAGTTTCTCAATGTGAACGTTCCATTCCTTTTATTGTAGCCAATATCTACTATCCTTCCATTTCTTTGCACTTCCGAATTTGGCATAATCATCTCTCTTCTCATGCTGATACTTTCCCTTAAAGTTCTTTTTGGAGGATTTGAGGCTGGAACTTCTCTTCTGATACTTGAGCTTTCATGCACGGTTCTTTTAACAACCCCTCTTCTTTCAGATTGACCAAACTAAATTTCAGAAATTCTAACTTCTGACAACCTCTTGTTCCTCCTTGCTTTCTCAGCTTCAGAATAGTACCATTTTCGTTTCTTATCAAGCAAAGGGAAACCAGCTCTATGTTGATGATGTATGTATTTTGAGAGCTCATTCCTTTGTTGTCCTACAAACCGATCCCTGCTTTGATAAATATATAGTTTCCGTGTTGCTATGTCATTTAACTGCTCTCGTGAAAATTCCCTGAGGTAATGTCTTAATATGATTACCTTTTCTTCCCCACTTTGTAAGATGATCTTCTAGGAATCTTGCATCCAAGTACAAGTTTGTAAGCAAATTTTCATTGGTTCTTGGACGCTCTTGCCTATGTAATTCAGATCTGGTCAATGGTACCTGTACTCTGGATGTTAAGGATCGGTGCGATGATGGTCTTCTTGATGATGATGCTTCTTTTGAGTGTTTCTTCTGTGATTCATCATACATTTTCTTTATTTGTTCTTTTGACTTCATCACAAGCTGGAAATAATGCTCACCTCTTTTACATAAAATGTTGATCATGCTATCCGTCTCATTGTCCATTGTTGCCTCATAGTCTACTGGCTTTGGCTTAACATTCACAGGTTCTGTTACAGTCTTCTTCAATCTTTCCATGTCTTCTAACCTTTTCACTTCCTCATTGTACATGTTCAACTCTCTTTCATATATCTCTTATAGTTCACCTTTTGACAGTCTTTCAATAGTCTCATCACTCATCCCTTTGGTCTTTAGTAACTTTTTCAGAATATCAACCCTATCTTTATCAATATACCAATCATCAACTTCTTTCTGTTTTTGTTCATTCAGTATTCTTGACTTTTCTTCCTTTACCTTCTTCCTTTCCTCCTTTTCAGAACTCTCTATCGCTTGCTGATCAACTACTTTTTCTTTATAAGAAATTCCCTTCTTTACCATTCTGCCCTTTTACTCTATTTCTTTCTTTGACAAGTATTTAACATGTTTGAAATTATAACCATGATCCACAAGGAATTTAACCTTTCCACCATACTTCTTTAACTCATCAACTTTATCTTGTTTCTGTTTTCCCTCTCTGCCTTGTTCTTTCCTCTCCCTTGCAGACACCATCTAAAATATATTATCAATATTCTCAAATGTTTGTTTGTTCAAGTACGAAACCACATAACTATTAACTATCAAATAGTTTCTCTTCCATGTCCTTTTCTTCCATCTATCTACCAATTTACTAATCTCATCAGCTGACATGATTTGGATGTGCCTTGGATCATATTGCAAATTCTTCAAAAATTCAATATTCTTTTCCAAGTCCCTTCTCTCTTCTTCTCTAGCTTCTCTGCTTTCTTTGCTCTTCTTTTCCACCAAATACTCAAGATCAGCATCATTTAATTCTTTAATGACCATTATTCTTGGATCTTTCATTTTTAGATCATCAAAACTTGTCGGCATATTCCTCCTATGCTCTTCAGTTAAATGGACTTGAGGAGATATCGATTCTTCCTCTTCAGCTTCAGTCTCCTTGTCAACAAACACTTCATCATCATCATTTAAATCATCAAGAGCTTCAATGTGTGGTTCAGTCATATCAGATTCTTCCCCAAATGTTTCCTTTGCAACATTCTTTGGCATTGCCTATCCCCTCTTGGTATTTGAAGCATTATATGTTTGTCTTTTAGCTTTCGGGGTATCATCTTTATTGATATTTATATTTTCTGTTTCAGGCTCTAATTTAGGTTCAGGTGCAGATTCTGGTATTACCAGTCTTATGGCACAACATTAATTGGCTCTTCACCAGCTAATTTCACTAGATTAGTCCTTTCATCTACAGTTTCATGACTATCTTCATCATCAGTTTTCTTAAAATCAGTACCACTTTTGTTTGTCTTCATTTGCTCGTATGCCCTTTTCCTTTTTCTCACATGCTTCACTACATTTCAGTCCATTCTCTTTGATTTTGTAGAACATCATACATAGTTCCTAGAACCACCATATCCGAAACCATCCTTTCATATTCTTCTTTTCTCATTTGTTCTTGTTCTTCTTCTTGTTCATCTCTCTTTTCTTCAGCAGTCACAACTTGAGGTACAAGTGAAGAGTTTTCTTTAAACGTGCTTATTACAATGGCAAGGTTTTCATCTAGATTTTTCTTTGCTGCTTCCACCTCATCTTCTTTATTTTTCATTTTATTTAAAGTTTTAATTACTTCTTCAGGTATATCTTCTTCAATTTTAGCATTCCTCAAGTTAATAACTTCCAACACATTCTCCAGCTCAACTCTAGCCACATCATCAGCATTTTCAATCATTAAAATTTCGTCTCCAGAAGTTGGCTTAGGGGCTCCAGTGAGCTGTAAGTCTTCTTCAGTCAGAGCCACACTTTTCCCTTTCATTCTCCTCCTTTCTTCATCATCAACTCCTTCAACTTTAGTTTCAATTTCAGTCTCTTTCTCCCCTTCTCTATCAGCCTTTTCACCTATATTCTCAACTTCATCTTGATCATCAGACATGCCATATAAATTTTCTATCAGGTTCAAGGCATTTGTCTTTACCATATCTTCTTCTTCAATTTCTTCATACAATTCACAGATATTTTGCAGAGCATTAATATTCTCCCCCTGTTTTGGTGCATCTGAGGTCTTCTCAACCTCCAAATGTTCCAGGGTTTGAATCCTTTGTAGTGTAGCCTCTAGGGCTTCTTCAAGAGATGCATTCTTCAGTTTCAGTTATGTGTTCTCAGCCTCCAATACAACATTTCATGACAATAAAGCCTGATATGTATTTTTTGGTGAAGAAATTGGTGATTCATGTAGTGGTGCGAGTTCTGGCTCAGACTCAGGTTGTCTAGATAAAGATTCAGGTGAGTATTGGATAGGGTTAGTGATAGATATAGGAATGTAAGGCTCATGCTGTTGGATGGATTGTTCAGGTGATGATTGAATGGGTTCATTAATAGGTGAATTTAATGGTGAGGAACTGGATGAATCATTTATTGGTTCTTGAGTTTGTGAGTAGGGTGGTGAAGGAATGTTTGAACATGGTTGGTTTATATGGTCTGGTGCGATTGGTGGGATTATCATTTAAATGTTTTCAGTCACTTGATTAACAACATTATCAATGAAAGCATCTTCATCGATTGGCTCATTCACAGCATGCTTAACCATAACTTCAGGCTGTATCTCAATCTCATTCTGACCTCCATCATTACCAATATCATCTTCATTCTGATCAATAACCACATCATCATCAACTTGTTCATTCACTACCTCTTGATTATTTGCATTCTTCACAATTTCTTCATTTCCAACGTTATTATGATCACCGTTATCATCACTCTCACTTGATTCACTACCATCACTACTCTCACTTTCCTCCACATCAGGTTCTGGTGAAGCCGGAACCTCCATGATCTCCACTTGGTTATTCAACAGCCGTGGCAACACATCAAACTCCATTATTGCATTGAATTGGCTCCTAGAGCTCACTTTCTTTTTTTCTTTTAAAAACATCTGGATCTTGTAAATTCAGAGTTTCACCAGTGTTGCAAGTCCATTCAAAGTGCCATTAATAATGATCTACAACAATCTTGGATACATTAAAAATTTGTCTATGTCATTCTTCTGGGCATTGTTGAACAATACATTAAAGATCATTCGTGAAAAGTTAAATGGTTGGCTGAATAATATAGCAACAATAGCAGTTGCTAGTTCTCTTCTCAGTAATGTCCAAGTTCCTCTTCTTAATGACAAGCTCTGTATTACATGATGTATCATGAACCTGTAAAGCAATGGAAGCATCCCCTTTTGGAACTTCCCTTAATGAATATTCCCTTGATAACCCAATGTCCTCCTGAAAGATTCTGAACGGCCTCTGCTGTGAGTAAGACAGCGGCATAGCAAGATCATCGTTTAATTGTAATGCTTCTCTGATAGATTACTTAGTGATTTCCAATTCTTGACTCAAGATGGTGGCTTCAATCATTCTTCCATTAATATCATCAGTATAAACCGCTGAGCCCCAAAAGTCATTGATGTGGTTTCTGTATATAACTGGATTTTCTGTTAGAGAAAATATCATATTTGAGTTGTTTAACCAATTATCATCAGGCCCAACTCCTGATTTTCTTCATTAACCAGTATTTTGGCTTGAATTTGTAGGCCATTTTATTTGCAAAACAAATGATAATCGTTAGTGTTTTGAAGATAAAGTGTATGGTTTGTAAGAGTTAAGGAAGAATTTTGTCTTCAGTAACCTGTTCTTCGACAATATTGAACCTACACAAACAAGCAAATTGATAAGTAATAAGAACAATTAAAACCTAAACCCCGTAATTGGGTGTTGGAAATCAATTATTGATCGCTTACCAACTCGGAATAGTAAGTTGAAATTTAATTAAGTATGATTTTGAGCGAGCACAGAGGATTGTTAGGGCACGAGCAGAGAGTAATTTGTAGAGGGAGGGAAAAAGTGTTAGAAAAATTTCTAAGTCCCTCTTTTATACATATTCTTATATAACCCTAGATTTTGTCAACAAAACATGTCAGGAATCACATATTCATCTTCATCTTTGTTCCAGCATGAGTCTGTGTGATGACTATAGGTGTCACACTTCTCGCACCACACTTTGCCTAAACTTCCAATTCCTTGTGAAACCATTTCATTGTTGAACCTTTCGCTTGGTTTAGGCATATCCAATCCCAATGACATCTGAACATATGTGCATTTGTCAAAATCCACCTGAATAGGTCCACACATATCTATCTTTGGCTGTTCTTTTGCCTTTACATACTTTATTTCTTTCAGCTTCAGTTGTGGACTGATTAACCTTGCTTCTCTTTCTAGACTTTTTTTTCTTCTAGGCACAAAGTCAGGATCTCCAACATTAATGTAAGGCCCCGAACCCCAGGAACCCCACAGTTGGTAATCATTCAAAACACTCGTAAAAATAATTAAACATAAAAACAATTCTTTTCATTAAAATAAGCATCACAGAATATAATTCGGCGAAAAACGTAAATAACAAAATAAGTTCCCAAAACCCGGGAATTTTGTCCAAAACCAACATAATTATCTTTAATAAAAATTTTTAAAAATAAATGTTTAATAATAAAATCTTCAAATCCCGTATGCCCTTCACCATCCAAGTAGCTTCGTGCACGTCCAAGCGATAAGGCATCCTCTTCCTAACCTGAAACTCACACTAACATGCACACAAAGTCAGCTTAAGCTGAGTGAGTTCAAGTTTTAAATAAGTAACAAAAGTCTTAATAATCATTCCAACGGTTTTAAAACTGTAAACAGAATTACATCAGTTAGGTCATCACATTTAATAGATAATCATCCTTACGTATAAACATCTCTATACGTACATTCCTATATATATAAATATATATATATATATAACATTCAATAATAACAATCAGGGTCGAGCAAACGTACAACCCAAACACGTAACATTCAGCGCATGCAAACACAAAGTAGGCATACGCAACATTCAGTAGTCGAGACGACTACAACATTCGCCAAATATTGGCCATTCTATAATATATATATATATATATATACATACACACAGTCTTTAATATTCCAAGGCCTACCAATACAAGCAAGCCTATGTAAAATCGTTTAAAACATTTCATCAAGAAAAATCGCTTAAGTGTGCATGCTAGCCCAAAACTTAAAAAGAGTTAAACGGGGCATCAAGAACTCACCTGAAATCAACTGAACACCTGCAACGAGCTAGGAAATCCCTAAGTGCACACTCACAAGTAAGGGCGTGTAAATTGTACACAACGCGTTACTAAACTAGACCGTAAGAACACACTTGCCTAATGGGCCGTTCAAGCCCAACACTTTGGCCTGAGGCCCAACAACTTGGCCCGAGGCCCAACCCATACCCAATTACTTTACCTCAGCCCCTAAAACCTTTCAATTAACCAAATCCACCCTACGATTATGGTTGGGGCTAACCATGATGCACAACTCACCCGCCGGTAATCAAATCGAGTCGAATACGCGCGTAATAAATCTTAAAACCAATTGTCAAACAAATCAGCCCCAAATGGACCGAATTCCCATTTTAACCTTTTCATACATCATAATTATGTCACCCGAGTTGATAGGGTTGACGGTTCCTTTTTTACAACTCTCAATTTAACATTTAAACGAAAATTCGCGCACCGTCGACTCGATTGACCAATCACCAACCAAAACAGCCCCGAGTATCAAAAAAATAATTTTCCCACAGCCCTTAGACTCCCCTAGGGCCATGCAAACTGATTCGGTTGGTCATTCAATCGATTAACGCATCAAACTCAACGACTGACAATTCTACACCCGATAAACCCTAGTGATCGAACTAAAATCGATTGACCGACCTAAACAACTCCAATGGCCACGAAATTTTAATATGTAAATGCCATACCTGGGAATATTTCTACACCATAAAATCTAATTTTTATCCATGGGAAGTGGGTCAATTGAACCTTGGCCGAAATCTGTCCGATGAAAAGAATCGGCAAAATTGAGCATCAAAACGATTAGGGCTGAACGAAAAGAGTGTTGGGGATTGTAGTACATACCTTGAAATACTTCTAGGAGCTTGGAATTGATCAAAAAGTCGAATCAAAGAAGGGAGGGGAGCTGGTCTCTTGGCCGATCGCTACAGGGGGGGTGGAAGTTAGGGTTAGGAATTGTTTTATGATATAAAAAAAAAGTTACATCCAAGTCCCTCCAAATTGAAGTATAAGGTATTATGGAAGAAAATTTAAATGGTTTAACGTACCGAGATGACGTAAAGGCTTCCGAGACACGTCGGATAAATCCCGAGAATTATACATACCCTACAAGCTTTAATCTCTTGAACCGAAATTAACGGGCGTTACAATTAAAAAGCTCTTGATTGGAGAAAACTAGGTATATGGGGGGATATCTGTCAACTCTTGATCTCTGATTTCTGAATCTGTGTATTTCCATATATGTCAAACACCTTGTGCTCAAGCCTCATCCTTTCATGATGCCTTTTCATTTTGTTAGACTGCATTGGTAATCTTGGTACCTTTTCAGTTGATCTCTTCTTGTTAGACTCCTTATCAACTCTCACATCTTCTTCACTCTTGCTGTTGTAGATGCAAGAGCTACACTCACTTTAAACACCAAAACTCTTCAACCTCTAGATTTAGTGTTGATTGAGTTTTGTAACATTCAAATACAGTCTTCTTCAAAACTTTTGATTTGGTTCTCCTAGGTTCTTTCATTTATATCATAGACATTGATTACAACATCTTTCCTGCTACACTCACTTTGCCATTTTCCTACTTCCCTTTTCAAATCATCAACCATTAGTAACAAATCAGATGTTGAAAGTTCAGAAGGTACCTTTGAACTTGATGCTGCTTCTCCAGTTTTATTTATCTTGGCCATATAAGCAACATTTGCCTTCTCAATCTCAGCTGCATGATTACTCCAGTCAAGCTCACCATCTTGAGGTTCCATGGTGACAGCCACATTTCCTTGATCCCTTCCCTGATTGTTTCCTCCAGCTTGCCCCCTATCTATATAATTGTTGGTAGTTGTTTTGTGTTTGTCTTTGTTGGGGATAAGGATTTTGGTTTTGTGGTTGGGTTCTTGGCTGGTACTGCTGCTGGTTTTGATTCTGGTTTTGATATAATTAGGTTTGATTGACTTGGTTTGGGTATTGCCTTGGAAGATTGCACTCCCTGGCAAAGTTTCCTGGTTGCTGGCGGTTGAAACAGATTGCCTTAGACTTGCCAAAGCCGATTTTATCATTAGGACCAAAGTAAGTTGACCTCCCAGTCCTGTTGTAGAGTCTCTTACTTCTCATAGCTAACATTGCAGCCTGCCACTAAAGATCCATGTCATCTAAGTCATCAGCATCAATTTGCTCAAGGTCTTCTTGAACAACACTTGTGTGAATTAGATTTTTACAATAAATGCATTGTAAGAATCGGTGAACATAGAGAACAAATCCTGGTAATCATTTCCTTGGCTTGAGTTGATTGGTACAAATGGAGCATGCTCGCTAACTGTTGATGCATTGTCATTGTCTTCCAACATATGCGCATTGAATCTTTATTGGCTCGATGCAGGAGTATTTGAGTGCACTCTTGGTGTCTCTGAGGTCACAGAGTTGAAGTCCGAAGATTCTTCAACTATAGGGTGTTGCTGTTGAGATCTTGTTAAAAGATTGCTCATCGGTGCAATCAATGCATTTGCTACTGGAAAGCTTGGGCTGTCTTCCTTTATCATGTGATTCTCAATCATCTCATGCTTAGCAGCTTGGAGAAAAGAGATGACATCATCAAGCTTTAAATTTGGAAAGTTCACCTTCTCCTTGATGAACTTACTCGCTGTGTACCATTCTCCAGACAATGAAGACAACAACTTGTTGTTTAGATCGAAGTCAGTAATCTGTAGACCGGTTGTCCTAATCTCATTCACAATTGCTATGAACCTTTGTAACACAGTGTGACATTCGTGACAAAACCGGATACACCTTAGTACTTACAAACTCGAATAAGCTTTTAACCTCTTATTGCATAACAAGCAAACGAATAATTGAACGGGTCTGGTTATGACCCAGATATCACGAGGGGCCATCTATAAGTGATATATGTCTATTACAAGCCAACATATTGAAATTAGGGCCTTAGTATGATAGCAAACTAGTTAAACAAAAACATGCTCATTTAACTACCCACTATGGATTTAAACGCGAAAGATAGTTCCGAAACAAGCATTGTATCATCCGTTAAGCCGAAAAAGATCTACCAAACACTTGTTGGGGATGATTAAACAATCCATGAAAATATTTTCGATTTTTACAAACAAATACTATGTTTTTCTAAATTTACAATAAAATGGCCGAAAAACACTCGTTTTCCCATTTTTGTCGTACAATATCTCACTGTTCACTGTCAAAGATCAAAAATTAACAAATGAATACTAATAAATGAATACTATTTAGCGAATGACAGGTGTGCAAAAGATTAACGAATGTGAATTACTCCATCTAACGAATGTGTGACGAATGTGAGTGTTGAAAAGGTAACGAATGAGAATACGAATGTCAATACGAATTACTCCATCTAACGAATGTGTGACGAATGTGAGTGTGGAAAAGGTAACAAAGTATGTCCAAACTTTGTACAGATTCAACAAAACATATACCACACTACTCGGAATCCAAATCCGAACTTCAATATATCAGTCCGTTTCTACAAACCTTCCAAATCCAGACTCAATTGAACTTCACACGTTAATCCGCCATTAACATCAATTCAACTCAGTCCTATTAACACTCAAATCCTACTCAATTCGAACTCAATCCGCCATTAAACATTCAATTACTTTAACTTTTAGATCAATTATACTTATTAGAAGTCAACGACTCTTATAACCTGTAAGCTCTGTTTCACAGGAACATATTCAAACACTGATTCATATCAATCTATAACGAAATCGATCAAATCTGTAATTAATTTATATCTTTAATCCATGTTAATCAATGAATTTGTTAGAGCATAGTGTCTATTACTAGGGTCTTAGATGTATTAGATATGATTGTATAGGGCTAAAAGTGTCAAATGTATAGTTTGTGTTTTGTATTCAACTCATAAGTCTTCAAGTCAACGCATATCTTATGCGGCGTATATGATATACGCCGTATATCATATACGGACTTGATGAGCTTATGGATGTTTCCTATAAATAGAAGACTTATGCGTTGATACAGAGACTTTTGGTGATTTGTCAGAGTGAGAGACTAGAGAGAGAGAAAGTGTTCAAAGTGTCATATCTTGTAATCTTTCATGATATATATGAGAATGAGCTTATGTTTACTTGTGTGTGTTCAATCTCAATGGATTCCGCACTTTGAGATTTAAGCTGTAACATTCAGAGATCCTAATTGTAATCTACTCAAGATCACAGGTCATTTCAAGTGGTATCAGAGCTTTATGGCTCGTTACTAGCTTGAACACTTCGAGTTTTCAAGGTTTTTCTCTCTACATTCAAATTCCACCGACAAAAGTTCTCCAAACTTTCACACATTGTTCTTTACACATCCGTGACAAACCCTACAAAGTTTCATTCAATTCCTACATCATTTGTACATTCAAAATTCAAATTTACCAACAACGTGAATTTCACTGTATATGTGTTACCTCCATATATGTTGATCAAGCATAACTTATACGGCGTAAAATATATACACCGCATGTGTTATACTGTGATTAAGATATACGTTGTGTTGGACTTATACGCTGACTACTCTTTTTATTCATACATATCCATTGACCTGTGAACCTCATACTTATACGTCGACCATCCTTGACCAGAAATATATACGTTGACCAGAAGGGATATACGTTGACTTTGATCAAAATGGAAAACCTAAGTGCATTCGTGTCACAATCGTCTGTCTTACTTCAGAACATTAAATTGGAAAATGAGATGGTTACAGCCAATAAGCCTCCTAAGCTTTTTAGGATGGAAGACCCTGAATCCCGGGAATCCCACAGTTGGTAATCATGACAAAACTTTGCAAAGATTTAAAACTCAAATCAATTCACTTTATTTCGAAAACCAATTCAGAGTATAAAATCAGCGGAAAAATCATCAGCATTAAAACTAGCTCCCAACAACACGGGAAATATACCCAAAACCAAATTTAAAAGAGTTTAATAATAAATGAAAATAAACAGTCTTCATTATTAATTTTCCCTGACTAGCTATGCCTTCAACCGACCGAGTAGTCTCGAGTACGTCTAAGCGTTAAGCATCCTCCTCCTAACCTGAAACTCACACTAACATACACACAAAGTCAGCTTGAGATGAGTGAGTTCAAGTTTTAATAAACAACATTATATTAATAATTCCACAATTTTAAAATATACTACGGGATATGAGCAGTTAGGCCATAATAAACAATGAGTAGTCATACTTATATATCTATATAATTATATCCCTATGCATAACATCCAAGTAATAACATCATGGTCGAGCACACGTATTACCCAAACATGTAACATTCCATCCACTGTATGCAAACACAAAGTAGGCATACGCAAACATCCTTAGTCGATAACGACTAATTAACATCGCCAATCATTGGCCATAAAGTAACACATTTATAAACATGCTTATATATTATTCCAAGATATACCATACTACAAGTAAGCCCCAAATGGGCCATAAGGTATCACATGTGTATACATACTTAAATATCATCACAAAATATACCATAGTACAAGTGAGTCTATGAAAAATCATTTAAGCGGTTTATCAAGTAAAAACAGTTCGGTGTGTATGCTAGCCCAAAACTTGAAAAGAGTGAAAAGGGGCATCATGAACTCACCTGACACGAGGCACAAAGTCACCATGAGCTAGAGAACCCCTAAGTATCCCCACAACTCACACGCCTGTCGGATTACGCACAATACTTACAAACGACACCGAAAGGACTCGTTTATCCTACGAGACGTTCTAACATGGTTCGAGTTACCTAAAGCCTCGACCTCACCAAGCTCAATTATAACAGCCCCAGGGGCCTTATATTTACCAACACGACCCTTAGATACTCCCGGAAATAATTAATTCCCAAATTACCCCCGGAAGTGCTAGGGGAGACGAATATGCGTGTTTAAGAGTTGTTTAGCCACTTAACATCCAACTCAGACCCGTGTGGACCCAATTTGATGAATTCACAGCCAACAAGTCCACACGACGCTACACGAGTTGAATGGGTCGGTAACTCGCAAGCACGACGCACCAACTATTCAATAAACGCTAATACGCGTTGTACCGAGCCGTTTGTGTAATCGACAACCAATTCAGCCCCAATACATAAAAAAATAATTTTCCGACAGCCCATACAACAAACCAAAGCTACCCGGACTGAATTGGTTGTTAATTACTTCAATCCTCGCGTTAAACGCAACAATTCACTATTCTAGACAACCGAATACTAGCTTTCAACCTACCAGTAGTTGACCAATCAAATGAACACCAATGCACATGATTTTAAAGTATGTTATACTAGACATACCTAAGAAGATTTTGGTGCAAAACCTCAACCAAAACAGTCCCGAAATTGATCAATTGGACAGCCACCCGATAAGCCTAAAACAAGCGATTTAACGATCAATATGCGATATATAAAGGTGAATTAGGGTGTAAAAGACTAGTGGAGATGTGGGACTAACCTTGAATTGAAGTTTTACACTTGTAATTGGCTGAAAGAAAGAAAAAGAAAAAGAAAAAGAGGGGTGTGTGCTGCTGCTCCTGTTCCGATTGGCCAAAAGAAAGGGGGGGGGGGTTAGGGTTTGTGATATAATATAATATATTACACTCTAGCCCCTCCAATTAGGAAGAAGTAGCAACTTGAATGAGAAGTTAATTGATTTAACATACCGGAAAGATGAGAAGGTCACTAAGAAATGCCAGATAAATCCTGAGAGATATACATACTGTACATGCTTTAAATCGTTTATCAGAAATTAATGGGCGTTAGAAACGTACGTTCAAGTATTGAACTATGAAACATGGATAGCCGTTGAAGAAGAATACATCATCCCTAAGAATGAGAATGGGAAAAACTACAGACTGTCACAAATTGCGGAGGCGGATAAATCATTGTTTATCAAAAAAAAGAAAATGCTTAATCTTTTCCAACAAGCCATCAGAGCCGAGATCTTTCAATTACTACAGCACAATGGTTCTTGTTATTCCATTTGGCATGCATTATTGAACAAGGATCGAGGAAACCATGACATGTGTACGAGTAAAATAGCACTGCTTAAGAAAGAATTCGATATTTTTACTCAAGTTAAGGGTGAATCCGTTGCACAGTTGGTTGAAAGATACTGCTATCTTGTAAATGAAATGAAAAGGCTAAAGATTGATAAGCCTGAGTATGAATACATCGATAAACTTGTTGATGCTTTGCCTGAAGAGTGGGGTATGTTCATAATGATTCAACAATCGAACCCTATTGCTTATGCTCGTTTGAACCTTGCAAGTTTTATCGAGAAGCTTGAAGCTCATGATCTGGAGCTTAGAAAGAAACAAAAGATGAAATCTACAGCCGTATCATAAGATGTGGGTTTGTATTACAAGGGTACTAATTCAAGTTCCAAATCCTAAGATTCCCACTACATTTTGTGCTGAGTCAATTAGTCAAGCTTGTGTTACAAATGTCACTCCTCAGTACAATAGTAGTTATTCAAGAACAATTCCGAAAGCTCATGCTTCTAGTTTAAAGGAATCTAATGTTATCCAATGCAACATAGCTGTGAATTTGAAGAATATGGGAAACATTACCACTGACACTGTCAAGGAACACATGGCTTTTCTAGGATCTATTCTAGAATCATATGAGTGTTTGGTGGCTGGTCGCATTTGAAATTATAATATGACTAAAGAAGATTATGATCAGATTGATCCAGAGGAAATAGAGATGATTGACATAAGATGGTGCATGACTAGTGTGATAAGAAGAGCACAAAGACTCAAAGAAATAACTGGTTAGAATGTGCTGGATGGTACAATTTCTAAGTTAGACTTTGACAAGTCTAAAGTTAGATGTTTTCGTTGCAAAGAGAAAGGACATTTCATGAGGGAATGTACTAGAAAAAGTGTGGATGACAATGCTGCTAATCATTTTGGACGAGATTACTATAAACAAGCTATATATCATCATCCAGAGGGAGAATCATCGAAGGGGAAGAAAACTTCTGAAGCATCAACCACGGAGCAAAAGGCAACGACAGCCCATGTTGATGAAGGTTTCAATTGGAATTCAGTATTCCAAGCTAATGTGGCTCAAGTGGTTGATGAAGACAAACAAGAGGTTAATGATGAGAATTTGGTTAAAATGGTTATTAGGATTAAGATAAGGATGGTAATGAGATTGAGTCTAAGATTCAAGAGTATGAGGAAAAGGTGAAAAGTGAGATTGAGATTGAGGTTGTCAAGGATGAGGACTTGAACAAGAATGTGAATGAAGATAACAACAATGAAGTTGATCGTGATACTTCCGATGACGAACTTCCTCGAACATATGATAAAATTCATGAGGTTCCTTCTGACTATCTTATTTCATTGTTTCCACTTGATATTTTTGCAGGTTGGTTTTATGAAGAAGATATTCCACAAGGGAAAATTAACTTTGGAGTGGAAGAGGATGATGAAATTCCAGAAGTCAATAAATCTGGAAATGAGGAGGAATCAGTTAATGATGATGAAAGATCGTTGAAAAAAAATTTGTTGAAAGAGTGATGTTAGACATCACTGATGATGACTCAGAAACTTCAAGTAAGGAACTAGTGGATCAAGCATTCATGGCAAATAAGGTAAGTCTTAACTCAAATATTTATGAAAAATGTGAATTGCCTTGCTATAAATGTGACTTTAAAAATCTTGAAATCAAAGAATTAAAAAGACATTATGATAACTCTTTATTTTATCTCAATGTTGTGAATGAGGCATACATGATGCTTCAATCGTGTGAAAAGAACTTATGGGAATCAAAAGACAATTTCTATGCTAAAGCACACGGTTGAAGACAAACAAATTGCCATTAACAGACACATTGACGAAAACGCAGCACTCAAACTTGAGCTTCAAAAACTCAAGATTGAGACTGAAAGAGTTATTTGAAATTAGTAAGCTATGCTACTTCATCATATGTACTTGATCACATTATCCTCAAAACTTCATAAAAAAATAAGGATAATGAGACCGAGAACATAAGAGAAGATTATCATGTTGTGCCACCACCTATGTGGAATGCTTATCTTCCAATGAAACCGAAAGGTTTAAAAAGGCACTCAATGTGGAAATTTTCCACATCATGATATATCCAAGTCTGTTGATGATGTTTGTGAGAAAAACAAGAGTTCTGGTTGTGATTCAACAACTGGAGTGAAAATGACAGAATCGGTGCTGTTTGAGGAAACTATTAAACCTCATGGGTTAGGTAAAAAAACGAAGTTAAGAACTTGAAAAGATTTGCTAAAACAAGCTTCTGTAACAAGAAATATTCTCGAGTTAAGCAATTTCAAGAGAAAAGGATAATGTTTGTGCATGGCAAAACATCAGAATCTGAAAAGGAAATTGAATTTAGAAACCAGACAAATGATGAATTTTATCGTTTAAAAGCAGAATGTGAACATGTTGAAACTACATCTCAATCAATAAATTTATTGATAGGATATGTTGTTTTTGTTGTAATGAGGTTGGGCATGTGTTTTACGCTTGTCCCAATCGATACAAACAGGATCATATTCCGCTTCAAAAGACTGTGAGCAAGAAACCTGGACTAGGTTATGTGAGTGAAAAGAAACCAGCCCCATGTCACTGAAAATGTGAAAATCTTGAAAAGAGATGAGTCAAATGATATTAGAAAGATTGTAAAAAATGATTTTTAAACAACAAATTCAAAAACAAGTCAAACATCGTTTTATAAAAGAAACAATCTGCTGGTCAAAACTGGGTAGCAAAAACTGTTGTTAAATTACCTGATTGTGTTGAGAAAGTGAAATTTGAATCTAAGTCACCAACTTTAAGTGAAAATTCATTATCATGTGTTTCAGAAGATGAAAATGATAGGTTGTTGTTTAAACATATTAACAACCTAAGACCAAGAAGGCTTGGGTTTCCTTGTTTCACTGATTCGTTAACTATATGTGCAGGGGCTTCCAAAATCCCATGATTCTCGTTGGATAATGGATAGTAGAGCTTCTAGACACATGACGGGTACTCTCTATTTGCTAAATGATGTCAAATCAAGAAGAGGAGGGTATGTAGGATTTGCTGAAACCAAGGGGGACAAATTGTTGGTGAAGGAACTTTAACAAATGGGAAAGTTACTTTCGAGAATGTCAACTACATTTCAGAATTGGAGAATAATTTCTCAGCATATCACATATTTGTGATAAATAGTTCTCTACACATTTACTGACCGAGAATGTTTAATTTTGAAACCGGGTTTCAAAATTCCAGAAGAGTGGATCATTATGCGTGCTCCTCGATGTGAATGATCTTTACGTCATGAACATGAGAAATGCATCTATATCATCAGGGCATCTGAACGGGAATCAGTATTATGGCATCGGAGGATGGGACATATTAGTTTGAGGAAAATGACCATTTGGTTCTCAAGAATCTGGTAGAAGGAGTTAACTTGAGGAATTTTTAGGTAAGTGAAGAATGTTTTGGACTATAAGAAGGGAAAGCAAACAATGAAATCTCATCCAAGGAAACTGGTCAATTCCATCAATTTACCTTTTTAACGTCTTCATATGGATCTATTTGGTCAGTGAATGTCAAAAGTATCACGGGAGAACTTTACTGTCTGGTGACTGATGATTATTCGAGATTTTCATGGGTGATGTTTTTGGAAACAAAAGATGAGACATTCGATTCCCTCATGATCTTATTCAAAAAGCTCGAGAATCTTTATAATCTACTGATCCGGCGAATAAGAAGTGATAATGGGATGAAGTTCAAAAATAACAGAATGATTGAGTACTGTAATGACCAGGGGATTCTTCATGAATTTAGTGCACCGTACACTCCACAAAAAAATGGAGTCGTTGAATGAAAGAATCAAACTTTGATTGAAACAGCTCGAACTATGCTCTCAGATTCAAAAGTACCAGTTAACTTTTGGTCAGAAGCAGTGGCGGCAGCTTGTTATACACTCAACCGGATACTTACAGTAAAGAAGTTTGGAAAGACATGTTTTGAGCCACTTAATCGTCGCAAACCAAATTTGAAGTGTCTTGAACCGTTTGGAACAACATGTACCATTCTTGATCTAAGTGGGAAATGTGGTCCAAAATCTGTTGAAGGATTCTTTGTGGGGTATGCTAGTCCACTTAGACGTGTCTACATTCCTAGCCTCCACAAGATTATTCATGTCCAAAATGTCGATTGTCAACGATAAACTCCTACCATACAACGACCAGGAGACTCAAGGCTGTTTGATTATGATAGTCTTTGGGAGAGCTTCAAACTTCATGAGGAAGATTTTTCCGAAGAAACTTTGACGATGATCTACAATCAACAATTATCGGAAAATCAAGTGACTGTTCCTGAAGAACCTTTTTTTGTTCCTCCAACTATTCCTGATCATGTTCAATCCGATGATGTTCCAGAAACTGTTCTAGTTTTTGATGACAACGATGATTCAGATGAGGAAATTATTGAAGCTATTTCTCCATTCACTATTATTCCTGAAGTATGTGAGAACAATCTCCAATCTAAAGTGTCAGTACCTATCAAGGTGGTCCCGAGAATTGTATCTTATCATCCCGAGGAGAATATAATAGGAGATCTAAATGCTGGAGTACAAACATGTAAGGCCCCGAACCCCAGGAACCCCACAGTTGGTAATCGTGCAACACACTTGTAAAAATATACAAACTTAAAAACAATTCATTTCATTAAAATAAGCAATTCAGAGTATAATTCAGCGGAAAACATGAGTAATAAAATAAGTTCCAAAACTCGGGAATTTTGCCCAAAATCCACATAGTTATTTTTAAATAAAACTTTTTAAAATAAATGTTTAATAGTAAAACTTCAATTCCCGTATGCCCTTCACCGTCCAAGTATCTTCGTGCAAGTCCAAGCGATAAAGCATCCTCCTCCTAACCTGAAACTCACACTAACATGCACACAAAGTCAGCTTGAGCTGAGTGAGTTCATGTTTTAAGTAAATAATATCAATAGTAATAGTCATGATAGTCAAACCAAAAGTTTTTAAATAAAAGGGTACATCCATAAAATCATTATTTCCGAAAACTAAACATCCTCATACATACATATACAAAATGTATATGTAAACATCCTTTTAATTACATCTCTATATATATCACAGTATATATAACATCCACGTATATATATCACAGTATATATATATATACTGTAATTACATCCTTTTAAACATCCTTTTAATTACATCTCTATATATATCACAGTATATATATATAACATCCACGTATAACATCAGTTATAAACTAGACCGTAAGAGCACTCTTGCCTAATGGGCCGTTCAAGCCCAACACGTTACTAAACTAGACCGTAATGGGCCGTTCAAAACTAGACCGTAAGAGCACTCTTGCCTAATGGGGCCGTTCAAGCCCAACAACTTGGCCGAAGGCCCAACACTTGGCCCAAGGCCCAATACTTGGCCCAAGGCCCAACAACTTGGCCGAAGGCCTAACAACTTGGCCCAAGCCCAACACTTGGCCCAAGGCCCAAGGATAATCAAATCGGGTCGAATGCGCGTGTAGTAAACCTTAAAACCATTTGTTAAACGAATCAGCCCCGAATGGACCAAATTCCATTTTAAATCTTTTCATTCATCAAGATTATGTCCACCTGAGTTGATAGGGTTGACGGTTCCTTTTTACAACTCTTACTTTAACGTTTAAACGAAAATTCGCGCACCGCCGACTTGATTGATGAAGCACTAACCAAACCAGCCCCGAGCATCAAAAAATAATTTTTTCCACAGCCCTTAAACCCCCCTAGGGCTATACAAACTGATTCGGTCGGTCACCCGATCAATTAACACTTCAAACTCAACAATTTGCAATTCTACACCCGATAAAACCCTAGTTTTCGAACTAAAATCGATTGACCCGACCTAAACACCTACATTGGCCATGAAATTATAATATGATGTACATGTCATACCTAGTGGGATGTTGATGCAAAAACCTCACTCGAAACAGCCCCGGAAAAGCTTAATTGGGCAGCCACCCGGTTAGCCTAAAACACGACGTTTTTCGATCAATACGCGCAATATAAGGATCAATTAACGTGTAAAAGACTTGGGGAATCATAGTACATACCTTGAATTGGAGTTCTAAGGCTTAGAATTGGCTGAAAAAAAGAAAATCGTGGGTCTTGGGGCTTGTTCTTCCTGCCGATCGCAAATAGCTCAAGGGCTAGGGTTAGGTTTTTGTTATAACATAAGATATTACACTGTAGTCCCTCTAGATTGGAGTGTAAGGCAAAATGAAGGAAGAGTTAGGTTCTTAACGTACCGGGATGGCGTTAAGGCTTCCGAGAAACGTCGGTTAAGTCCCGAGAGTTATACATACTTTACACGCGCTAAATCATTAAACCGGAAGTTTGACGGGTGTTACAAGTCCATCCCCTTACAATGGGATTCGTCCCCAAATCCGAGGTGACAGGAAAAAATGCGGATACAGTCTCACCATCTCATCTTCGGATTCCCAAGTAGCCTCGGAACCCCTACGGTGCCTCCACTGCACCTTAACCTGTCTAACCACCTTATTCCTCAAACGCCTCTCCTGACGGTCAAGAATAGCAATAGGTTGCTCAACGTAGTTCAGCTTACTGTCGAGCTCGATTTCATCAAGGGGCACATGGGCTCTTCATCCGCTAAGCATTTCCTCAGACGGGACACGTGAAAAGTAGGATGAATCCCCGTGAGCTCCTCGGGCAATTCCAGCCTATATGCTACCTCAACGACTCGGGCCAATATTCGAAACGGGCCAATAAACCTCGGACTGAGTTCCCGCCCCCCCCCCCCCCCCCCCTTACGAAAATGAATAATGCCCTTCCAGGGAGAAACTTTTAACATAACCCGATCCCCAGCCTCAAACACAATAGGCCTTCGCCTTTTATCTGCATAAGACTTCTAACGATCCTGCGTGGCCTTCATAAATGCTTTGATCTTGTCGAGTTTCTCAGTCGTAGCCTCGACCACCTCCAAACTACCCAACTGCTTTTGACCAATGGACCCCAACAGACTGGAGTCCTACACCTCCTACCATACAACATCTCAAACGGTGGCATCCCAATCGTGGCGTGATAACTGTTATTATACGAGAACTCTACCAACGGTAAGTGACAGTCCCAACTACCACCAAAGTCGATAACACAAGCCCGCAACATATCCTAGAGAGTCTGAATGGTCCTCTCGGACTGACCATCTATCTGCGGGTGATAAGCAGTACTGATGAGGAGTTTGGTGCCCATCTCCTCGTGAAACCTTTTCCAAAACCTGGAGGTGAAACGCGTATCCCTATCCGAAACGATAGATACCGGCACCCCATGCCTAGAGATGATCTCACAAATAAACACATCGGCCAGCTGCTCAGAATTAAAAGTCTCTCGGATCGGCAAGAAATGAGCGCTCTTGGTCAATCTATCCACGATTACCCAAATGGTGTCATAATTACCCCTAGGAGTACGAGGCAGTTTAGTCACGAAATCCATATTAAGATGCTCCCATTTCCACTCAGGTATTTCCAACGGCTGAAGTTTCCCAAATGGCTTTTGATGTTCGGCCTTTAAATTGTAGACACGTCAGACACTTACTCACGTACTGAGCCACCTCAAATTTCATTGCAGGCCACCAATAATTTTTCTTCAAGTCTTGGTAAATCTTGGTCGCGCCCGGGTGAATAGAATAGCGCGACTTGTGTGCCTCATCCAAAATTTTATCTCTGAATCCCCCATACCTCGGTACCCATAAACGACCGTCCTTATATTCACCCCGTCACCAACGTCTTCCAACAATTTCTCCTGACCCCAAACACGTTCTGACATAATCCATTCCACCTGCAACGCTTCATTCTGGACGTTGG